>NC_140914.1:30638466-30743562 GCF_045865225.1 Trachurus japonicus | reverse complement strand
GGCAATATACATGTACAGTCTGTCAACATTTGTTCGAAAGCATTGTATATGACCTTGAATAACCATGAAACAGGACAAAACATACTTCTCTTAACTACTTTATTGACACTTTGACATGGACCCTTTTCACAGCAAGCATGTTGCAATGTTAATAGTGTAGTAAACACAGGTGTAATTAACTGATTATGGCCTTGTTCCATTTAGGATTTAGCCAAATAAATCTAAATACCTTGACCTTAATTAATTTGATAAAATACACCTGTTTACAACAATATTACACTGTAACATAACTTCTGTGGGATGGGCGTATTTAGACAGTCACAACAGGGAATCAAACTGCTGACCCTTCAGTCATGAGACAACTTGCTTCAACTTCTGAGCTATATCCATCCCTAATAGTATTGTTACCCTGTGATGCCCACTCCTAGGTGTGTCAGGTGGGGCCCAGCAGATTTACCAGAGGGGGAGACTGAGGAAACATTGGAAAATGTGAAGAGGGATCTGCAGAAGATCTACTCAGGTAGGCTATCTACTTTATTTTGGGATAATTTTGTTTAGACTTAAGTAATTGGTCAAGATCTGAACACTGTGTGTGTTGGGCAGGTACAAGACCAAATTATCACTTGGGTACTAACAATACTTTTGTATGTCTGTATACACAGAGGAAGGAATCAGTGGGGCAGAGAGAGCAGCACCAATGATGGATAAGACATATGTCATCCTGAGGAAATGCCTCAACAAAATGCCTGCTGCAGCCATATCGGAGATCAGAGAGGAGTGGCCATTTCTGTTCTCGCAGAAATGCCTGTTTGCACACTTTTCACCTCCTGACGGACGTCGATGTCCTACAGAGGCTACAAGAAGCAAGTGGTCGAAGAGGACAGACCATCCTAGATTTCTGTGCCACACTAAACAATCCAAAAATCTGTGATCTTCTGGCCCGCTATAATCCAGAGACCGACAAGACTGCCTTCATCCTCCTCGTCCTGATGACATACTTCAAAGAGCAGCAAGAAAGCTTGATGCTTGAAGTTGATGTAAGATTTTTTATTCCAATATGTGGAATGCAAAATGAGTGATTACATTAACAATATTTATCGTGTATTACTGCCTCTGACCAATGAGCAATATTTATCCTTTATCCTTAATCCATGCTATTGTCTGTTACTATGTTACAGCCATGTGCCACTGCTGTGGATCTCGCTAATGCCGGACTCCCCAGCACCCCCTGCTTGATAATTCAAGGTAATGTTACTTAGATCTAGCGTCGACATTTCTAACTCATTATATTGTTTTCATCCTAGAAATCCACATGACCACAATAAATAATAAGAAATATAATAAGAATTGCATTTGTATAGCCCTTTGTATTTTAAGATGATCGCAAAGTGCTCATAACACATAATGTTGTATCTGTTCATTTCAGGTGACATGATGAAGCCCTCTGGGTGGCTCCTTTCCATTGAGGGACAAGTCGTCATGGGCCCACACCCTTTGTTTTTACACGGGGTAGCTGCTTTTTTTAGCAGCTACTACGTCTTCAACTTGGAGTACCCTGCCACTGGATCATCCACACTCGAGTTTATTCAAAGGTATTTTATAAGATCACTCTTAGTCTTGTAATCCACATTACAGTGCAGGTTTCATGATTGTCTTGAGGTCTAAAATGCTGACAAATTAGGTACCTGCGGCTAGCCAGGCCCTTAATTGAAAAGGATGGGTTTGTCATACTTTCAAATACCCAGGGGGCAAAGCAAAAAAAATCGACACGAGCGTTGTAAAAGGTTGTCCACCAGAAATGATATCTAGGACCTTAAAGGATTAAAATCTGGGTGGACAACCTGGTCAACGAGCTGCAGGAAAGCTACAGGGTCCAAAACCCTCTTCTCGGGTCATTTTGATCCGTTTCTAATAAATGTATTGAGCACCTTCCATAAACCCTTGATATTGCTTTTATTACTTTCAAGTAATGTAGTATAGTAATCCTTTTTACAATTCCTAATGATATTAATTAATTTTTATATGTTTTATATTTGGCTTCAGCATCTTTAGTTCTAACTTTGATGAATTGTCTATAGAAGATTTTTCTTTTTGCAAGCATTTATTAGTCCTTTTGTTAACCATGGAGTATTTACATATTTTTGTTTCTTGACATATTTTTTAATCGGACAATTTTCTCATGAAAATTATTATTATTCAGCACTTTATGGAGAACATCTATACCTAACACGTATATAGAAAATTTCTTCAATTCATAAGCTTCCATTTGAGTCCAAGCTTGCCTTTCTACTAGCTACTGGAAAGCTACAGGCTGTCTCCAAACAATGCAACACCTATTGTGGAAAAACTCCATGTTAACTGGCCTATTAGAATACATTGTATTTCTGGATCTCCCCAAAGTGAACAGATAGAGAGAGAAGACCGTCGGCCACAGCAAGTGGGGCTTTTGAGATAGAAAGGCTAGCTTGGACTCAAATGGAAGCTTATGGATTAAAGGAATTTGCTATAGACCTAATTGCCTTGTTGTTTACAACTACTTCCGGGTAGAAAACCAACATTCGAACAATAGTGACGGACGGGAGTTTCGCTATTTTTTCATGTAAATATATCGCCGTTTAGAGTAATCTGATGTTTGTAAAGTCTATAAAACCAATTGTTGGACTTAAACATTACTATTTATGTGTGCACTTTTTGTACATGGTTATTATAGATTAGCTGGGATAGCGGTTACCTGTTTAACTTTAATAAGCCAGTGACTCAATAAACGGTCCATTAAAAAAAAAAATCTCCAGCGGATATCTGAGTTCCAACATGACTGAGCTACTGGAGTAGTTTCATGTCGTGTCCGACGACGGGAGGGTTTTAACAGCTGACGTCCTGCTGTTAGCTTAGCTACCGCCGTTAACGTTGCTACCAACGGTAGCTGTCCCTGTCAGCTGAGCCACTGATGCTTTATAGACACTGCGATTCCCCCAAACGGAATAAATACAACACATGGCAACACGAAACACACACACAGAAATAGTAATGTTTCTTCAATGATTTCAGATGACAGGGCCTGAAAAATATGATTTATATAGCTAAACTCTCGTTCGTTACTACTACTCCCATTCAAATTACGTGCTGGTTTTCTACCCGGAAGTAGAATGTAAACAACAAGGCGATTAGGTCTATATATATATATGTTAGGCATAGATGTTTACCATTAAGTGCTGAAAAATAATAATTGTCATGAGAATTTGTCAGGCGAACCGTAGTTTTTTTGGTCTTTTTTGGGATGCTGAGGGTGATATCTTAAAGTCAAGTTGTAACAAACCCCAGAATCTTTTTTTCTTGCCTTCCCCTATGTGTCAAGATACTCTCTAGAGTTGTATGACTATTTATGCCGTCTTAGTAACTAAATATTTGCATTTACATACTTTCGCTAGCAAAATGACCCAAGAAGAGGGGTTTTGGACCCCGTAGCTTTCCTGCAGCTTGTTGACCGGGTTGTCCACCCAGGTTTTAATCCTTGAAGGTCCTAGATATAATTTCTGGTGTCAAACCTTTTACAACGCTCCGTGTTGTTTTTCCAAAAAAATGGGACTATGCCCCCTGGGTAAAAAGGTTTGGTTTAATTTACCAACTGGCCAATGGCACGAAGATGCATTTCAGTGGCAGCACACGTTGATATGGCCTCTCATAGTTTTAATAATCAACCACTTTGCCTCAGGCAAACCTAACCTGAAGTATTTCAAGGGACTTTTAAATCGAACGCAACTGGACTTGGTTATTTGTCTGGGAGTTGCGTTCGATTTAAAAGTCCCTTGAAATACTATGACCTGGACAAATGAGAATATGCACAGGCTAACCTGAAGTACTTTAGCTAAACATGGCTAAAATATTATGGTGAGAGTAACATCTAACAAGTTTGGATTATAAATCTATTAGGGTTTGATGTGGGGGAAAAGCATGGGTAAAATAAGTGCTGCCTGCAATTCATACTGTAAGTCTATAAGTAACACTTAAACTGAAACTATCTTTGCTTATTAACAGGTGCTTCCTGGGCATCAATCCCGAGAGAGGATCAAAGAGCCAGAAGCGCAAAGCAGTGAATCCTCACGTGAGCACCCTCTTGCGGAAGCTGATTGATTTTGAATGGGCATCATAGTTTGTTTTGTTTTGTTTTTTCAGTTGTCAGGCTCAGTTTTTTAGCCTAGTTCAAGACAAGATTTGTACACAATGCTGTTGTGTACAATGTTTTATAATGTTTGAGACTGAGAGGAGCGCCAGACCCCTTTATAACATCCTTTCAACACTCTCTCCCTCCCTCCCTTCCTCTCGCCATGAAGGCCTCATTCCCATCCTCTCCACACAGTTGTTTTTGAATTGTGACAGTGTTTTTAATTGTGTGAGTTGAATTGCACAATGTCTCTGCATTTTCTGGATTTTAATTTTTTTGACTAAAAAGTTGAATTTCTTGACATATGCCATCTATTGAAAAATATTTATTGTTAATAAATATGCCATTGGGCTAATACCGGCTTTACCTCAGAGTTGTTTGTTGGTGGGAGGGGGTTAATTGTACAATGATTGTAAATTCACAGTAAGTGGAAGCTTCATCTGCATTACTTTTACAGTAAATTACTAGACAATTTTAGCATGATTTCCACAGTATACATTGTTAATTCACAGTAAATTATTGTCAATTTGTACATTACTTTCACAGTACACACTGTAATAGTACAGGGTCTTGTTGTAATGATGTACAGCAAAAGGTTGTAATTCCCCAGTAATGTACTGTAATATCACAGTAAAGCTTTGTCATTGAAGCTGTGAAGTTACAGTATACAGCTGTGCTTTTACAACAATGCATTGTAATATCACAGGTATAAAATTACAGTAAATTGCTGTGAGTATATTTCACAGTAACCTTATTGTGAAAGTCATGCAAAATTTATCCAATAATTTATTGTAAATTCACAGCGAAAATCTTTACAGTGTTAAGACAAAAGACAAATACAGACCATTTATACCACATTTATTATAGTCAATATATAATAAAAGTAAAATTAAAATAAATAACAAATATGAAAAATAAATTAAATATAAACAAAAATATACACATTTTCACTTTTCTTATTTCTCAAAAAAAAAAGTCTTGGTAGAAAAAGCTTTAAAAAAACCAACTAATCATAACAATGTTATGTTTCGAACCTCTTTGTGGAAGTAAACTTGTAACACTTCACTGAAGCAAAGTCATAATTTCCTTATCACAAAAAACTAGGATTTCCTTGTCCTATAAACCTGCATACGAAAGACAGTTCCCTGAGAAAATGAACTTGGAAAAATGAACTACAAAAATGTCTGACACCATCACACCTTTAGTGTACTCGAGATATGTCGTCACACGTCACACTTTACTGAAGTCTCAGATTGCTGTTCAGAACATGTTCACATTTTCTGCTTTGAGACGATTACGCCTCTGGCTGATTATTTCTCCGGCCTTAGAGAAGAGTCTCTCTGCTGGAACAGACGTTGCAACAGTTCCAAGGTATTTTTTCGCAACTTTGTTCAGCATTGGGAATGTGGTTTCATTTTTTTCCACCAAACCAAAGGGTCCTAACTCCTTGGGATCACCTTTTCCTTCATGTATCTTCTCATTTCAACATGTGTTTGCTGTGCGATTGCTCTGAAAAGCCAGAACACGACTGTCAAACTCCTGCCATATTCCCTTGGATGATGAGCACTCAGCAGGTGACTCTTGTGTCACAGTTGATGCAGTCGCGGCGGCCTCATGTCTCGTTGACTGTGTTTCAGCGCAGGCCAGGGCTTGCATTTCTGTGATGATCTGTGATTTAATCATCTCCACATATGCAGAATCACAGAACACAATGTTTTTGAAGCGAATGTCCAAAAAGGTGCTGGCTGCAAGATGTGAAGCCAGACTGTTACCCTGGTCAGCAGATGTGGTTACTTTCTGGAGAAGACAGACCAGAGGTATGACTTTGGAAATCGTGACATACTGCTCTGCTGAAACCTCCTTGGTGGCCTCTTCCAAAGGCCTGAGGACATCAATGGCCTGCCTGATGTGGGACCATTCTTCATCACATAGGCACATGTTGTTTCTCCCAAGAATACAAAGTGCTGTTGTGATGGCTTGTTGTTGCTCATACAGTCTGTCAATCATGTACAACACAGAGTTCCATCTAGGATCCACTGCTTGGATTAGTTTATGCTGTGGTAAATTCAACTGATTTTGTACGTCTTTTAGCTTGTCAGTTGCTCTGGTGCTGTGATGAAAGAACCGAACAATGGCACTGCATTTCTCCAAGCTGGACTCAAGACTTGTGTCAGCCTTAATGGAGTCCTTCACAATGAGGTTGAGTGTGTGAGAAAAACAAGGAATATGTTTCCAACAAGTTTTACGCACAGCAGAGACGATATTGGCTCCATTGTCTGTAACAACTACATGAACCTTACAGGTGATGCCCCATTCATCAGTAGTTTTTTTGAGGAGTTCAGATATATTGTCTGCTGTGTGCTGCACAGCTACATGGATTGTTGCAAGATTGCAAGACCACACTGCTTGCTGATTGCATGGAGTCCTTTACTGTTTTTTGTGCATGCTCGTACCGTTTGGGAATTTCACCTGTCATCATGGATTTCCGACTAGGGATCTGGTATCGAGGATCTACCACATTCATAAAATGCCGGAAATCTTGGTCCTCTACTATTGAAATGGGTTGCAAGTCCTTCACAATCATTTTGGCAAGGCTCGTTGTGATCTCACGTGCTCTTTGAGACTCATCTGAAAAGAATAACATTTTCATGTCACAATAGGGAAGATAAAATGTTTGTTATATTTGTTATAAAAGATATTAAGGATTTAATTAGATATTAGGGCTTTCCAATTAACTGTCAAATCTGAATCGCAAGAAGCTGCAGTTATTTTTTTTAAAGTTTGTGATATAATTAGCAATTAATGAAATATAAAATAGGCTAATGTTTTCGAAATGTAAGAAATCATGTTACAGATTAAAACCAAAATCACATTCAATCATATATTTCAAGATTTTCTTGGAAAAAAATAAAACTGTCATGCAAAGATGAAGAATCTCCCTGCCGGGCTGTGGGTGGCAGTGCAGGTTCTTTCACAGCAGCCTGTCTTTTTACCAGCTCACTGTGGCTCTCGGGATGTGTGGTCTTCATATGTTTAAATAAATTGCTGGTGTTGCTGCTGTGTGGCCCTTGTTTGTCACACAGTTCGCACTGTACTGTCGTACTACGGCACCAAATCTGTATTATTATCTATTGTACTGTAAACTGACTGCTGCTATCTTATAACATGCTTTTGTTTTTATTTATTGTATTTTGTACCAGGGAACATCTATGTATAGGACAACGGATGGAAATTAGCCTGTGGCTACAATCCGGCTTGTTTACGATTTTATGTTTCGTTCATGAACTTGCGCTGTCCCACTTCAAATAAATTGAATTGAATTGAATTGAATTGAATTGACCGTGCCTTGGCTTTGTCTACTGGTGAAAAATAACACCACACCACGCTTCGTTTCTCGTCTGCCATTATCACGTCTCTGGCTTTTCCTCCGGCTCCCGCATCCGTGGCCGTGCTGGCCTCAGGGCCTGGCTGTGTCACTGTCGGCTGTGTGTCGCACGTTGACGACGCTCATTCGCTGTCTCCTGTCACGTGACTGGGCCAGCTCAATACTCTGCCAGGTACAGGGGTGTCCCAGCACATATAAGTTAAGTAAGTAATCAAAAACAGCTGAAAGTGATGCATGCACCCCCCACACGCCGTTTTTTAGTTTATATCGATACTTTTTTCAGAAAAGTGATGCCAAATGAGTAGCGTGTGAGTATCGATATATCGATACCACAGGATCGATACACACATCCCTACTATATACAGACTATCTGATACCAAGGCTGTTGTGGTGGGCTAAGAGAGATGATGATTTGTGTTTTGTTTTTCATTACGGCTGCATGACGACGACGCTAATAAATGAATAAGTAGGGGAGAGTGGGGTCAAGTGTAACGGAGGGTCAAATGTAACACCTCACTTTCACCCAGTCAGAAAACAAGCTAGAGTCATGATATTCACTCTGCACATGCTCACTATGGTCCTCTGTCTACCTGGAAGAAATCAGCCCATTTTCTGATCCCCATCAGGTTTTATCAGGAAAACACTGTTTTTGGGGTTAGAAAGTAATTTTTATTTATTTATTTACTTATTGATTTATTAGAGGGCGAGCGGCCGCATCGTCACACGACCATAACAAATAAAACTGAAAACAAATAAACCATCATCTCTCACAGCAAACCACAATCAGCCTCGGGCGCATGGCGTCTGCCCGACTACCCATTTCTCCGACCATACATTTCTTTATTTTTGCGTCCATTAGTCCGACCTCCCATTTCTCCGACTTAAGTAGCCCCAACCCTTAACCTTACCCTAAACCTAACCTTAACACTGTAGAATGGGTAGTCGGAGAAATGAGCTGTCGGACTTTTGGGCAGTCGGACTGATGTATGCTCCCCATCAGCCTCGGCATCAGATAGTGAGCAGATATTCACATCTCCCATCTCAGGTAAATTCTAAAGAAAAAAGAAAAAGAGAGACGCTCCGTGATGCCTCCTTTACGCACAGCTGTTTGTTTATGTTGTGATCTGTGCACACAGGTTTAAATATAGGTTACTAAATATGAGTGTCTTTATTAATGGAAAAGGGGTGTGTGTGTGTGTGTGTGTTTATTTTTATTTTTTACTGGGCAACAGCTCTCAATATGTCAGAGCAAACCTGGATGACATTCAGTAACTTCCCTCCCAGACTACTTTTGCATCATCAGCCCGTGAGGTCTGTTCCCGCGACCCCCCGCTGCGCTTCGCCTTGCAATGAACCAAAATTGCAAACTGCTCCTGGACACTCCCCGTTGGCGAGGCGAAGGGCAGATCCGCCCCGCCTGCACTAGTTTACGAAAATGTGTTCAACTTCATTACAGAATGAAGTTCCACTGCAGGAGATATTGGACAGCTTCAGAAGGGATTCCATTGATGATGACAGTTGTATTACTCAGTCCCTCCAGGATTTCGCGGGCTTTTTTTGTGATTGTTGCGGCCTAAAATGCCTGATTTTGCGGCCACATTTTGAAAAAATTGCGGTGCATGTTACGATGTTTTAAGCGCTTTTGTTGCGATTAAATTGCAGGAGACAGCTAAAGTTGCAAAAAAAAAGTTGAAGTTTTGTTCTGAATAATTAAAAATCAAAGGAAAATTGAAAATTTTGAAATGTCACAAAATAATGTGAGGTCCTGTTATACAAGCAATTTTCCACTTGTTAAGTTGAAAGTTGTTTTACTTTTATTTAAAATGTCTGTTTAAAAATCGTGGTAAAAGAACTGTTTTAAAATGCCATTAAAACAGTCCAGTCTTTGAATTAAAAGGGGAGGGTGGCTACTCAAGTCCAGGGCCAGGGCCTTAGGATGGGGGAAGGGGCACCTGGCCGCCAGCTGCTCCGCTCCGGCCCTGCAGTGGCGCACTCACTGGATTCCCCCTCGGGGTTGACACAGCCTCGGGTGGTCAACCAGGACAACTCACACACTCAACACGTTCAACTCAGCTTGCGTTCCTTTACTTATCACTTTGTGCACGTTGTATCAAGTTTCTTGCCGTCAGCCCAGCCACGCCGTTCCTCCGTGGACTCACTTTCAACCACCGCTCCGTCCAGACTCGCACTCTCTGCTGTGTAACTCGTGGAAAGCACCGACAATTGGTCCAATTTGTGGAAAAGTTGCGGTGATTATACAAAATTGCAAGATCGCAAAAATTTGCGGGGATTGGCTGAACTTGCGTTAATTGTTGCGATTGCAACATCGCGAATTCCTGGAGGGACTGATTACTGTAATCGCCAGACGGAGGCATATTCTTCAGAGTGCCTGCATGGCTCTGTCAATGAGTTATTTTTCCTGGCACAAACGGCCAAACATTGAGTTTGTGTCCGAGATGGCAAAAGACTATGGGGGCCCGAGAAAGGACATTTTCGGTAACTAATCACACCTTCTTACCTGTGACTTAAGAAATAATCTGAATCCTTTCTCTTTTCTTTAATTCTGTGACATTCAAAAAAATTATATTCCTTTTGCATTATATTCCAGCTTGCTGATGGTGGGTCTGCAAACCACCTACGGTGTATTTGAGGGGAAGCCAGGCAACCTGATTTTCTCTTATGACCAGCGGGCACTGTCAGCCAACAAGTATTACACAGCTGGAAAGTTGGTGGCCTGGTCCATTATGCACAATGGACCAGGCCCCAAGTGCTTGAACACACAGTTGTATGAGCTGATGTGTGGTCAGGATTCAGACCTTCCATCAGTTAATACAGCTGTGTTCATGGATGAAGAAATCTCCAGCAATGTGTCAAAGGTAATATATGAAATATTGAGAAAATCTTGCATTCTAGAACAGCAATGGGTGTATTTTGTCTTATGGAAAAAGGAGGTTTTTATATGCACATCATGCTGTAGGCTATTGAGGTGCAGGGCAATGAAAAGTAACGTAGAAGAACCTGAAGAAGACCACACATGGTCGAAAATGTTTGTGCAAGTGCTAAATAAATCACTGTGACCTCCTTGTGTGTGCGGGCAACCCTCTCTTTTTCGCTGTATTTTTTCTTATAAAATGTTCTGCTTACTTTAAAAGGTTGGTATGTGCAGTAGTGATGCGCGGGCCGGGTTTTTTTCCAACCCGCGGGTCCCGCATCTATGAAGTATTTTGACCCGCCCCAGCCCGCCCCGCACCACCGTATCTATTTTCACAACCCGCCCCGACCCGCCCCGCTGCTATTAAACGTCAGACAGCGGCCTTTTTTACTTTGAAAGGGCAGACAGAGGTGCTGTGTTGCCGGTAGCTTGTCAGTGTGGACTGTGGAGCTCATGAGGAGTGAGAGAGTCACAGTGCAGCGTGCAGCAGCCGCGGTGGCCGCCGCCTCTCGTCCTCCCCAGTCCCTGCTCTCAGTGAAACCAACCCCGCTCTGCTGATGCGCCCAGCCGCCGTCTCATCCGGTTCCCTCACACCTCCGCCGGCTTTCCCGTCAACATCAGCGCGGCCCTGATAACACACTCTGGACTTCATCGTCAGTTTTTTTAATGACCCGCCCCGACCCGCACCGCAAATAAAGTAAAGATTTCTTGACCCGCACCGCCCCGCCCCGCGGGCTGACCCGCGGGACCCGCGGGCTACGGGTCAGCCCGCGCATCACTAATGTGCAGCAGCGAGGAGGAGCTATCCAACCTCAAGACCCAGCTAGGGGACTGGATCGCTGGCTGTGGAATTCCTGCCATACAGCGCCACAGTGGACAGCCTTCCACAGATACAGCAGCAAATTATTGCTCATTTTCATCGGTAAGAAACAAAGATCGAAGTAACTATGAAGTACAAGACCCCCTGCATTTGTCAGACAGCTAATATTTAGTAGACATTTATTTGGACAATGTATGATATGTGTGTAATTACCTCTTGTGTTTTAAAGTCAACAGTGAACATACTTTTCGTACTCTTTGTGCCCTGTCATCTTGTACTCAACAGAACTGCAAGTATGAGCCAACAGTTTATCCCTGGTATGGAAGCCTGTGGAAACTTCTGGACAATGGTGAAGGCATCCTGGAGACAGTTCCTGCCAGTCTTCACGAACACAGGAGTCAAACTGACAAGAAACTGTATCCAGAAACTGTTCAAGGTCTCCTGGAGCCCAGAGGGGACCAACAAAAGAGAGCAGGAGGAAGCCACCATGTACCAGTGGGAATGGTGGCTCATGGCCATTCAAGGTTTTGTTCCCGACCACTGAGGAGAATCTACGCCCATTGTGTCTCTACCTATAATTTTATTCAAACTACAGCATCGTTAGCTGCCTTGGCCAACAGCTCAAACTTTGTAGTAACGTTAGTCACTCAGTGTAAATAAAAATAGCCTCTTGCTAATGTTAGCATCTACATTTTAGTGTCCGTTTGATCGGCATAATCTGAAAACAGATCAGGCTGAGTCATGTTAGTTTGTCATAATGCAAAATTGTGTTACTTTACACTTGTAACATATATATATTCAGAGCAGCCCGGAACTGGCGGACCCAGGGGACGAATATGTCCCAGAGCAGCGTCCAGTGGCTCGAGGAGGTCGTGGCAGAGGGAGAGGGCGACCGAGGGGTCGGGGCCGTGGCCGAGGGTCTGTCCGGAGAAGGAGACACCCTCAGGTGGAAGACCCCCTGAATGAAGACGACCTCAGCCGGGTGCAAGACTTAAAAGCAAATTGGATAGCGACTGAACAGGTATCTTCTCAACATACTATATCATACATCATATTTTATAAGAACACAAAGCTAATTGTGAATACTCATAAATTAATTATATTTCCCTGAACTACTGTCTTTTCAGGCCAGAATTCAGTCTTTATCCCTCCAACAATGCCAGGACCTTTTGGGGAGGTGTCTGTTGAGGGATCCCAGCCTCATCTTTGATGTCCTGGCCACTGCTCCTCCATCAGGTCCTCCGGGCCAGGGCCCCAACCAACCAGAGTGGTGTGTCTGCATGAAGTGCAGGAAAATGCCCACTGACGTGGAAAGGAAGTGTTGTGGTCAGCCACCACAACACTGCATTTCTCTGCTACCTCATGTAGACACAGACATTCTACATTCTTCGCCTGGCCCGGAGGATTTGGAACGACATTCGGGCTCGGGAAGACCCTCCAAACCCAGGAGAAGACAACAAACAGTTACGCTATGCTGCTTACTGGCAGTTTGTTGTCTGGCAGTATGGTGCACTGGGACGAGGCAACAGGGTTGTCATACCAAGCTGCTGTGTGTGGAAAATTAGAGACAAATTCCCTGACCCTCACAACCACTACATGGGCTTTATCCCACGCAGGCTTTGAACACAAACCCAGCAATAGAATGTAAAAAGTAGTATGTATATAGAAAATGTCGTGTTGTTTGTTTTGTTGTGAAATTTCCATATTTTGAGTGATGTTTTATATATTATTTATTGGTTATTGTATTTAAAAATGAATAAATCCCTTTAAGGATGAACAACTGCTTCTTTTGTTTACATGACAGCCTGCGTAAATATTATACAGTAAAGACATTCACAGCTGACTTGGATTTACACTGAAAACTAATGACATAATGAAAACAATTAAACATGAAATAAAATGACTTGAACTTTTTTGAATAACAGGGACAGAAAACTGGTCTTTGGAGGTTGTAGTGTCAGGCAGATCTTTTTCTTCCTCGGTCAGCGGTTCACATGGGTGGTCCTTGGCCATGCAAATGAAAAAGAATAGCATTTTAGGTTTTTACATTTAGTTGTTGAGTTAGGCTTACTATGTCACATGCTCTCCACTTTGGCGTATGCCTGAGTTGGGTGAAAATAGGGGTGGGCGATATGACGATATTAGATCGTGAAGGATTAAGAGCGTGTAGATGACCTGCCGAAGTGCAGAGATCTTAGGATCGTCTGGGGCACATTCTATAAACTGCAGTTCTATGCTGATGCACCGACGCCCCAGACGTATTAACGACCAATCATAGCGAATTACGGGCAGTGACACGCTTTCTTACCCGCCTCCTTGTTTGTGTGTGTGTAGCGGTAGCCGCATGGAGAACCAATGGCTGAAAGCCAAAGCAGGAGTTGGTTGCTTTTTTTTATTTTTTATTTTTAAAACAGCGTTTCACTATCTCTCATCTCTGCCAGTCAGCACCTCCACCTGCCGTCTCTCTCGCGTGCGGGCACACCGCACGTACGTACACACACACACAGACCATAGACACAGATACACACACACGAGGACGCATGGATAGGTCGCTCTTGGCCGCTAATAAACGGTAAATGTGCTATATCGCGCTAAGGGCCAGATCTACTAAAGGTTTGCGTGTATTAAAACGTGTGCAAACGTGATTGCACACGCAAACTAGTGCTGCACGATTAATCTAATCGCAATCGCGATGTCACGCCGTGCGATTGGCGATTTAAAGTACATAAATGTGCGACCGTGTGAGCCTGTAAACGGGACTTTATCTCCTGTAGTGTGTGGAGGAGCCGCTAATGAGTGTAGCATAGCAGACTCCGTCAGTAGTCATGTGACCAGCAGGTCTGATCACGTGACTACCCAGCTGGCTGACAGCGCTCCGTGTGCTGCAGGACCGTCTCCCCGTGATTACAGCAGGTGTGGAGCTTTAGCGTCATGGATCAAACTGTGGCTGTATTCGAAACCGCATACTGTACTGCTAGTACGTACTGATTTGGCCAAAATGTAGTATGTAGTATGCAGTATGCGAACAAAAGCAAAATCTGAAGTATGCGAAAAGTTCCCGGATGTCGTACTGATTCGGGAAATATTTCCAGTATGCATCTGACGGGGTCCGCCCGCTATTCAGACATCCCGCTATTCCGACATGTCACTATTTAGACATCCCGCTATTACGACATCCCTCTATCTAGACATACCGGTAGTCCGACACTTTTTGATACCGCTATTCCGACACGTCTTTTTTTTTTTTTTTTTTTTTTACAGCTGCGATACCCAGGCGCGTCTCTCTCTCTCTTTTCTTTTCAGCATGTCTATCACTGGTTTGATGAGGGAGTGATGTTCTTAATCTCAACAACTCAACTATCAAGCAAACAAAACTGACACATATGATAAACAAACAGAACTATGCTGCAGTTTGTTTGTCAAGTTAACCTGTGACCTTAAGCACCACGGACAGCGCCGCGGATGAGCCGCGGAGCTGCAGCTGTGAGCGTCTGGGCTCTGGGCTTATGGCCTGGGGCCTCATTTATCAAAACTGTAAGTAAGCAGTGTAAAACTGCTGCTACTACATGTTTTGCTTAGGCCTACGGTGAAAAGACAGCCCAAAATATTTACACCTTTTTCAGATCTATCAAACTGTGCGTGCACAACTCTGCACCTCAACTTTGATAACTGGATCCAAGAATGGTGCGCAGTTGCGCACGTGAACACACCTCCGTCCCGGAATGCCTACACAACCATATGGTCAGCACGTGCATATTAATTAGCCATGTGCGCTCTGTGGAGCGACAACAAAGTGACAACGAAGACAACGGGCGGAGGGAGGGGGAAAGAAAGCGAGATACATGGCATCGGGCAATAAATCAGGCAAAAACCTCCCAAATCTCAACAAAAGGGAGCAGAAAAAAGAATAATCTTATGTAATCTGCCCCTTTATTCCAGACAATCTTTTTCTTCTTCTTTTACCTATGTTAAAACAATGTAAAGCAGCAGGATAAACTCAGGTGACAGAATAATAACAGTCTCAGCTCTGCAGATCAGTGTGCGCTGCTGCCGGTGTGTTTTTAAACTTGGAGGGTTTGTTTTTTCTTCTCTAATAGGCCTATGTATTTGTGTATGAGAAACAGTGTCTCAGATG
This sequence comes from Trachurus japonicus, assembly GCF_045865225.1. Classification (NCBI taxonomy): domain Eukaryota; kingdom Metazoa; phylum Chordata; class Actinopteri; order Carangiformes; family Carangidae; genus Trachurus; species Trachurus japonicus. The sequence goes on along the minus strand of NC_140914.1, from coordinate 30,728,128 downwards.
AAAAAATAAAAATAAATCAGAAGGACACTCTGACTATAACGTAATCAATGTCGGAAAAGCGGAATGTTTGAAAAATAGTAAAGTGCCGCTACTCCGACAATGAAAAAAAAAAATGTCGGAATAGTGGGACGCTTAAAAAATAATGTTAATGCCGCTATTCCGACAATTAGAAGTCAATGTCGAAATAGCGGCATGTCTGAATAGCAGCATGTAACCGCATCTGACCAGTCTACATCGCCTACTGTATCCCACAATGCAATGCTCCCCTGACGTCCTAACCGTAACCAGAGCGTAACCAAAGACGGTAGTGTAGCCGTGTACCGTAACTATAGTTTAATAAAATAAAACTTAATGCAGACTGATCGGTTCATTGCAAAATATTTATTTATTTTTTGTAAATGTGGTGATTTCTGTACATAACGTTAGGCTCCAGAGCCCCGAGGCAGCGCTGCTTACACACAAGAAGCTTCACTTTACATTCAAACAAACTAATGCTACTGCCACAATTGAGATTTCATCAATGAGACCAACATTTTTCTCCTAAAAATAATTTAACCAGCCGGTGGTAAACCTTTAAAAACCTGCGGGTAAGTTAATTAGCGACCGTTTTCTCCTCCGGAATGACGTCGTAGTGCTGGCCGGCCGAGCACGTCAGGAGCCGGGCTGCTGCCTCTGTGATGTCCCGGTCGCTGCGGAGCTTCACTTCTCCGAAAAACATCGGAGCAAACTTTTAAACAGCCGTCATTTGGATAAACTGGCCGTATATTTGGGGTCTTAACAGTTACTTTCTCGCATGAAAAAATATTAAAACTTAATAAAGTTACATAATTACAGCGCTAGAGCGAGAAATAAAACAGCTTTTAGCCTGTTTTACAGCTACTGCTACCGGTTGCCGTGAAATGCATTCTGGGAAACTCGTATACTGCATACTGCGATGATAACGGCGTCGGTCTGCTGAAGTAGCAGACTGAATCCCACATTCAGTATGCAGTATACAGTACATATAACGCAGTATGTAGTAGGTAGTACGGTAGTATGCGGTTTCGAAAACAGCCTGTGTTTTCCTCCGCAACATGTGCAGTGCGTTTAAAAAACGAGGAGGTACGGTATATGCCTGTTGGGGCGAATGACGAGAAAGCTCCGGTGTTTGGTTTTATTTTAACTATCTTTTTTTTTTTTTAAGGTAAGGTAACAGCCACACTCATTTGCCGTCTCCTCCGTTGTGTGTGTGTGTGTGTGTGTGTGTGTGTCTCTGTGTTACCTGTGTACCTGTGTGCTGTGAGAGGAGGGAGGGGGGGGAAAGGCATTGTAATAAATGATGGCATCGCAGTAGACTATGAAACTGCACAAAAAGTTACCTATTTTTATTTAATACAAAGATACTGTAAGAAAACACGTATTATTTGAGAAATACACTCCTAAAATATGGTTATTTCCTGTGCTGTGCTTGATAACCAAGCAAATAGACTCCTTACAGCATTAATTTACAATATCGTAATCGCAATCGCAAATCGCAATATTTTCCACCATAATCGCAATCGCACATTTTTATCAAATCGTGCAGCACTAGCGCAAACACATGTGGAACCTGATCTACTAACCGGGCGCACCGAGGATTGTGTCTCTCAAACGGGCAAAATAGCACGTGCAATCCATTTAGCGTGTTTGCCTTGATGCATATGTAAATATGGGCGTTTCTGCCAGAAGGCGCAAAATACTGGGAGTAGAGTAGATGCAAATTGATTTATTTAGCGCACGCAATTTGATTTACCAAACCAGGAAGAGATTGCGATGGCAGTTTTTGCATCTGTATTTACCACGTCTGAAAACCATGTACTAACTGATACAACTTTGTGAAAACGTATGCGTTTATTGATTTGATGCCTTCTAGAGCCCCATGATCTTACATCTCTGCATTTCCTCACGTCTGGGTAATTCTGTAACTGTGTTTTCATTTAGCGGGTTACTCTTAGTAGATCACCCGTTTTGCGTGCACTAACCAAACACGCAATATTTTAGCGGGTGCAAACAATTTAGCGCCCGTTATCTGGGACCTTAGTAAATCCAGCCCTAAGTGCGTAATGCGTAAGTGCAGCGGCATGCTGCTCACAAAGTCAGTCTCTCTCTGCGTAGAGTCAATGGCGGAGTGGAAAAGGAGTCATGTGTGGAGCTATTTCAGCTCCACAAAAAAAAATATATATATAAATAATATTATAAATAAATACAATTATATAAAGAATATTTTTGTTTATTATTTTCTTGTTTGTTTTATTATTTTATTTTTTTTTATTTTTTTTGCATGATTGTGTCCTCTGGTTTTTAATGTTGTATTAGCTCGGGTCCATACCTATGTTCCCACAGCCTTATGTTCCCACAGTTCTAAGATTTTTCTCCAAATTAGGCCATATGTTCCCACTGGACTCTCTCTGCCTATCTGGACTCTATCTATCTGGCCTGTCTAGCCTCTACCTGGTCTTTTTACTAAACTTAACAAACTCTTTTCTTCATTGCCTAAACCCAACCAATGGTGGGACCAAAGGGCTGTGGGAACATAGGGCCTAATTTTCAGTGACAACAAAAGTTAGAAATGTGGGAACATAAGGCTGTGGGAACATTGGAATGACCCCATTAGCTCGGCTATATTGTAAACGAGGTTGCTACCTCAATATACTTCAGAGTTTAAAATAAATAGATAAATACGTTACTCTGATGTCTTGTATCCTTAGCAAGCTATGACTTGAAATATATATATATTTTTGGGGATTACCATGCAAATTTGGTGTATTTGCACAAAGTATCGGTATTGCCGATACCAGCCTGAATTTTACTCAGTATTGGATCAGAAAGGAAATTTGTGGTATCGAACCTCGATCCGCTCCAACTGCCTGGTGTCCAGTGTTGGTAATAACGGTGTTGGAGTATAACAGCGTTATTTTTTTCAGTAACGAGTAATCTAATTAATTACTTTTCCCATCGTTACAACGCCGTTGGCGTTACTGAGAATGTGAAGTGGCACGTTACTACAGTTCGGTTGAATGAAACGCAAGGTGGTTTCGGCCACACATGAGCTGCCTCAGGACAGTGCATAACGGCGACCTAAGGTAACGCAGCATCCCAGACCGATCAGCTGTGTGCCAGTGCAGCCCCTGGGACACAGCTCGAGAATCACAGCGAGACACACAAGCACCCACTCCACCCGAGCAGCAGCGGTTGGAGTGTGACAGACAGACTCTAATTATGACACCTGAAACGGTAAACACAGAACGATCACTCTGGGTAAACACAGCTGATCGATCGAAAAAAAATTACCGCTGGAGTAAATTTACTTTCCGTCACTGAAAACAGGTTCTTGAATGTAACTCGGTCAAGACGTATCCTCAAGATTTTTTTTGCAGTTCTGTTGGGTCAAGCTGCTGCTGATATCATGCAGCATGATGATGATGATAAAATTTACAGATAAAAACACGTGTTTTTTCATCAGCATCAGTAGCCTACCTACAGAAATGGCGGATAGAGGGGAATCAACCTTTATTTAGTGGGAGCATTGGGAAAAAACGTTTTAAAGTAACGAAAAAGTTACTTTCTCAATAACGCATTACTTTTTTGTTTAAAGTAACTAGTAACTGTAACTAGTTACTATTTTGCAGTAACTTGCACAACACTGCTGGTGTCTCCATTTTAGCGTTACTTACAGTAGCCTACTGTATCCAAATTCCATATGTACCTATATGTTCATCTGTATGTACCTATATGTACAGGTTTCTTTATATGTACTGCATGTTCATTAAAATGATTTAATTATTAAGATTTTTAAATTATTAAAATCCATAGCTACATAGCCTACATAAATAAAAACCCAAAATGTAGAACTTTTTTACTTAATTTATTCACAATAAATGGCCACACAAACAATCAAAACAACAATTTCCTGTCTCTCTCTCTCTCAACTGTCCTGTCCATTAAAGGTGATAAAGCCCCTAAAAAAAAAAAAAAAAACGTGTGCAAACTTGATGTCACCTGGAAAAAAAATGTGCAAGCTGATCTACTAACCTCTCTCAAACGGGCAACATACCATACGCGATGCGTTTAGCGCGTTTGCCTTGATAAATATGCAAATATGGGTGTTTCGGCCAGAACGTGCAAAAAGGTTTTCTGGGATAAAGGGGCAGATGATTATTTTCTTCAGATTTGGGAGTTCTTTGTTTTTATTGTAGCCTATTTCAATGCAAGAATTTTTCTGACTGATTTTGCTCGATACTGCCATGTATCTCGCTTTCAGAGAAATTCCACTTCTTTACCCGCTCTCTGTCCGTTGTCTTCACCGTCTTCCATTGACATCACTCCACAAAGTGTGCACAGAGTGCACATGGCTACTTTATGTGCACATGCTGATTTGCATTGACCATATATGGTTGTGTTTGGCCGTATACAGATGTAGCCACCTAGAAGTTCCCCCTGGTCCCTGGTGGGACCACTGTGGGACCGTGATGGGTCCGTGGCGGGTCCGTGACGGGCTCCCGCTTGGCCCGTGGCGATAATTTAATCCCCCGCGATGACGTAGCGAACGCAGCCACGACTGTTAACGCCCCTCTGCAGCCCGTGTGAGAATCAGCTGCAGTGTCGCCTTTGTCCACGGGGAGGAGCAGTGATTTTGACCCGAGTTAATCTGTCAATCACTTTTCCTCCTCCTTTCTTTTTTCCCTCAGATGAATTGCTATAATTGCCTCCAAAACAGGCGATCTATAAGTAGCTTCAAAGATAAATAAACACAGACAGCACAAATAAAAATGTATATCACTCGCAGTTTACCTGTCTACAGATTTTGCATTCTAGTAAATGTTTGACTTGTGGTGGTTTTAATGTTAACACTGAAGCATACGGTGTGCAAATAAACCCTAACCAATAAATAAACAACATGCCAACGTGTCCGTGAATATAAACGCATGAGACTGTATGTGTCAAATTAAAGTGTGGTCCTAAGTGACCGCCCTTATATTCAAACAAGAGGAAAGAGAAATAATTATGAGGTTCATAAATTAAAACACCATGATTGTGCGTCGTGCGCCCTCGCCATGGCACAGCTGAGACTTAACATAGGCTACTGGATGTTTGTTGTTCGTTTGTGTGAAACCTGTAATATAAACAGTTATTTACAAGCCCCTCTTTCAGTTTTTGCCAGTCGGCAACCATGAAATCTGCTGTACATCTCTGGCTTGCTCATTCACTCCCGATCCGCAAATAAATAAATACATTTCTAGTGACCACAGCGCGTCACGTCTCAGAGCCACGGGCTACATTTGTGCATTTATTAGGGCTGTGCAAGTTGCGTTATGGCAACTCATTAAACTATTAATGCCGACATTAATTTTATCACGCATTATGCATGTTGCTCACATGCTTTTATTTTGTAAAAGTCTGTTGCTGGCTGCTGCGGTGTAGGGGTCGCCGGACACTGTAAACATGCGCTGTGCACCTTTGTAAAATTCTCAATAAAATTTCATGAATGAGTGTATTTTTCACCACAGAATACTAATATCCCTCCCCCTGCGCTATGCTGACCTGACGCGTCTAGTGGTTGACAGCTCTCTCTCTCTCTCTTTTAATGATAAAGTCACGTCAAACCAGCCATTCCCATTAGGAGAGCCAAATGCCTGACGCGCGATCTACTGGCACTGACGCACCTGTCTTAATATGGAACTCAACATGAGAGCGAAGGTGCGCACTGCTCTTATTTCCATCTCACCCCACACACGTCGACGTGTGTCTTGTGAAGACGTACAGCGCGATGGAGAGAGAGAGAGAGGGGGAGAGAGAGAGAATACAGTAGGCTATACTGTACGCGCACTGCACACCAGCTGATCCGCCGGTCCTCTGAGTGAAATAAGCAAGTCAGGGCCTGAACATCAGGGCCTTTGCTAGGAATTCTGGGGCCCCTGAAAGAATACTAAAGTGGGCCCCTGACTTTTCCACTTTTTTTCTTAGACTACGTATGTATGATCATTTTTTATTTAGCCTACTTTGTTTTGATGCTAATGCAGCATTACTATGAGTATTAGTCAGGGTCTTATGCAGAATAATTCAGTCATACAAAGATTAGACTAGGTGCAGCAGGTGTCTTCAACTTTGTGAATTTGTGATATCAAATCGGAATGGGGTTTATAGGGGGATTGACAGTATAGGCTAGTGCTATAACTAGTAAATTATAGTGAAAAATCAATACATTTAATTAATAAATTTAATCCAGGGGAAGTACAGAGTTAAATGAAATTCCAGCACTGACTCCATATGTTCAGACCATCTGCAATCCTCCGTGTGTGTGTGTGTGTGTGTGTGTGTGTGTGTGTGACAGTTGAGGGTCCTGTCACTATGCCTCCTGTTGATCATGGGCCCTGGCTATTTGGCCAAGGGGATGTCCCTTTGGCCGAATGGTTGGCGCACATGACTGTTACCCGAGAGTCTGGGGTTCGAAGCCCGCCCTGGACCCTGTTCGCCTTGCCACATGTGCCTTTCCTAACCTCTGCCATGAAGCACTGTTGCAAAATTACAACATTTTTTGTAAGATAGATAATAATGTAAGATAATCATGAAAATAAAAATGTTTAAAGCAGGACCTTCTAAGGAAATACCTGCTCATTTTCTAATCAATTCATATAGTCAAAGCCGTGGGGGATGCTTGGAGATGGTAATGCTCTGGAGCAGGTGTGAATGTTCAGGGGTTTGGAGTGTGTTGTTGCTCAGGAGAGAGTCTGGTCCAGCTAGCCTTCCAACATAACCTCCCCTCCCCCGGTCCTCCTTCAAAGTTGAACAGCCAGCTCCATTGCAGGCTCTGTGCGATTTGTGTGACAATGGGTGACCAATAGGTGGCCCATTAGGGCAAACAAAAGATTGAGCAATGATAATGCTAATTCCCTGGTTGAAGGCATGCACTGAATACCTGCAACTGCAAACATCTTAAAAAGGCTTTCATCACTCCCTTATTTTTTCCTATTTAAATGTAGAATCACAGTTAATAAATTGTGATTAAAAAAATTGACAGTAGGTATTATTAGCTACAACAATTTATTTCCAGATAAAACAGTGGCCAGCGCATCTCCAGTAGCTAAGTCTGTTATAATTTCACTTCTTAAATCAAACATGTACTCGTGGTTCTATGAATTATGTGAATTTCCACTCACCACCAGCGGCGGCACTTTAAATGCCGCCTCTGGCGATATGTACTGTTCTGTGAGAGAAGCGCCATCTCCTGGTCATGTCATGTATTTCATTGAATGGGTGGAGTTCCAGTAAAAACTAGTCACACCCAGGAAAAGGAGGGGGTCACTCCAGCTGCTGGGACTTTGCTGGAGCTCTGCTGGAACTCTCATGGGAACAGCATGGCAGCCGCATGGCAGGGGAACTTCTATGTGGCTCCCACTGTACAGGGCGGAATATGAGGCGTGTTCACGTCCGCACTTTTCTTGGATCCGGTGTGATTTATCAATGGAAATTGCGGGAAGTTAGATCTGAAAAGGGTGTACATATTTTGGGTGTACACGATTTTTGGCTTTTCGACGTGAAAATTTTGTAGCACTTTTCACCCTTTTTGATAAATGAGGTCCCTGTATTGAATTTGCCTCGGGCGCATTCACGCGATGCATGCGTGCATCGGGGTCCGCCCGCTATTTCGACATCCCCCTATTCCGACATGTCTCTATTTAGACATCCCGCTATTCCGACATCCCTCTCTCTAGACATGCCGGTATTCCGACACTTTTTGGTACTGCTATTCCGACATTCCGACACGTCACCTTTTTTTTTTTTTTTTTTTTTTTACAGCTGCGATACCCAGGCGCGTCTCTCTCTCTCTCTCTTTTTTTTCTTTTCAGCATGCCAATCACCGGTTTGATGAGGGAGTGATGTTCTTAATCTCAACAACTAAACTATCAAGTCACACACAAAACTGACACAAACATGATAAACAAACAGAACTATGCTGCAGTTTGTTTGTCAAGTTAACCTGTTCACGCAGGCCCCCTAGTGGTTGGGACGCCGGCGTCCCAAATTAATAACACATGAAGGGCGTCCTTAATACAAACGAAAGTAGGCCTGGTGTAATTAAAACTCCACCACAGACCTTTTAAGGACACTTTCGGCAACATGTAGAAAAAAAAAAGAAGTTTCTAGGTGCTACGGTTTTTTCACAGTCACTGAAAATGTCTCAAACAATATCAGACTACGGCAGCCCACAAGCGACGTCACGTCAACAACGAAGGTGATTTAAACATATATGTACCATCTGTACACCTCTTCTTTCACCACCAAAAAATCGTATACTGTCATATAAACAAAAGCAAAGAACAAAAATGCAGTTTTTACCCCATTAAAGGTTTAAACAAGCCTGCTCACTCAACACAAACAAACCCGGAAGTCATTTTCGAGTGCCGAAAAATACGGACAATCATCAATAATAGACCCACTAAAACACTGAATAAAATTACAAGCTTACCCTCTTGTTAAAGCTGAAGATGTGCTCGACAAAATGGGCATCTTCGATTTTATCCATCGTGACCAGATAATCCATGATAGGTTACGTTTACCCGCAGTGCTAATGCTATGAGCTATTATCCGTCAGACTGCGCACCCGCTTTGCGCATCTCTCGTGCCCTGTCAATCAAAGTCACGGGGGTGAAAACTTTTTCGTCCAATAGCAGAGACCCTAAGGTGTGACCTGATATATAATGATCCCTGATTGGGCAAAGCTGAAGCCTGCACCCAGCTGGTTCCTGTGGTTCCCTCTCCCCCTAGTGTCAGCAAGTAAGCAATACAAGTCTCCACAAAAAGTGTGCTTTTACTGCCCCAGTTTTAATGTAATAATGTTTTATTCTATTTCTATTCTATTTAAAATGTCCTTGTTAATTTAAGCCATCACTGGTGGTTGTGGGATGTTTACTTCTGGAGTTTTAAAGGAAAATAACAATATAATACAGGCGAAAATAGGTAAATTCCGGTTTGGATGGGTTTTGGACACCAAATATGAATCCCCCTAAATTAAATTTTCAAATGGCATTTTACTTATGTAACTAATGTTCCTAAAAGCCATCAAGTTTGTGATTGGCCCCAATAGGTTATCTGTTGGAAAAAAAAAAAATCTCACTAAAATCTTGCAGTGTGCATTTTAGCCAAATTGGACAATTTTGGACAGGTTTTGCACACTGGACATCGCCAAGGGACACTCTTGGGAAAAACTCTATAGTGCCTCAGTAGTTTTACATATCAACCTAAACTTTGGTACACATGTGGACAGGGAGTGTGTGAACCATATACAGGTAATACTCAGAAAATTAGAATATCGTGAAAAAGTTCATTCACTTCCCCATGATTGCGAACTGTACTGAACCAGACAGAGAGCTTTTAAAGGCTCAGGAACCCTTTGCAGGTGTTTTGGATTAATTGGCTGACGAGGCTGTGACAATTTGAGCTACAACATTGAACTTTTTCACGATATTCTAATTTTTTGATTGGGGTTTTCATAAGCTGTAAGCCATAATAATCAAAATTCTAACAAATAAAAGCTTGAAATATCTTGCAATGCCTGTTATGAGTCTAAATAATATATTCATTTCACCTTTTAAGTTGAATTACTTAAATGAATGAACTTTTTCACGATATTCTAATTTTCTGAGTATTACCTGTATGTAACATTCAACCTGTTTTATAATTAGGATTTTGAAATATCACCTTTTCACCAAATATTTCCAACTCGTTTTTTTTTTTTCAAAAAGAAAAAGTATTTTCAGAAGCTCAATTTTTTATGGAATGACTCAATTCAATATTTTATAGATATAGATGTAAAGGGACAAAGGTTGTCTTTCATTTAAGCCATAAACCATAGTTGTGGGATTAGTACTTCTGTGGTTATAAAGCTTTAATTGCAGTGATACAAAAACAGGCGAAAATTGCCAAAAATGGCCTCTGCATGAAGAGGTTAACCTGTCACCTTCAGCACCACGGACAGCCATGGACGTCGGAACTATTTTCTGAGAGGGGGGGCGGGATTTTTTTTTTGGGAGGGTCGGGGGAGAGACGCACACTTACAGTATCAATGATTAACGAACTATAATGCAGCATCTTAATTGTTAAGAAAATGAAACAAAATAAATGAATGAATAACTCAAGCCTTTATTAAGACACATAACACTAGGCTATAAAAACAGCATTCAGAAAAAGAACAGTTTGCGCTCCAAAGGGCTTTCACACTTTTCCAAAAGTGGACCTTCTCTCAGTTGACCTGCTGATGAATTCTTCAAGCAGGGCCGAAACATCGCATTCATCAATAAGGTCACTATGCGCATTCATAATGGCCAAATGCGTGAGTCTTTCCTGCTTCATGGTGTTGCGCAGCCAGGTTTTCAATCTGCGCAAGGCAGAGAAAGAGCGCTTGGATGCCGCGACAGATATGGGCAGGGCCAGACAGAGCTTTATGAGCTTCTCCACCTCCGACAGCATGGAGCGGGTTTGGGGCTGCAAGGTGTGCAGGATGGACACAACATCCTGAATGGTGATAACTTCTCGCCCCCTACACACGTCCCTCAGTATGTCCAGCTCAATGCTTAGCTGCTCTCGTGAAAAGGGGCTCAGTTCCGGGGAACCCACACCAACCCGTTTCCCTTGGGCCGCCTCAAGGACTGCCTGCTCTCGCCCTGCAGCTATGCGGAGTCCCTCCTGATCAAAACGCCACTCCACCTCTGAGCGCACCACGTCCAGGGCCTCAAACATTTCCCTCTTCCACAGGCTTGGATATTCTGCAATATTAAATATAACATAAATTAAATAACAACCAACCAATAGTTTCCATATGGGCTGCCTATTTAAGCAAACTTTTTTATGAATGAATTAATTACATTTTCCATTTAAGTTCAAATTCATGAATTTGGTTTGTTATGAAAATGAAAAATACACAAACCGTTGTTTGTGTATTATTAATTACAGGCCCATTTCTCAAATAGGCGTATGTGGATGTAGTACAGTATTATTGAACTATTGTATCGTTTTTTATGTCATAATCTATGAATAGATACATCATATCTGTCTGTCTATATGTGTGCGTATTTCTTGCATTATTTCAATATAGGCTGATGAGTTGTGTTTTTTAAAAATACTGTTGGCATTATTATTATTTATTTATTTAATCAATCAATCAATCAATTTGTTTATTTCGGGCATGTCAATTTAAATCATCATCATCACACTTCATCATCAAATAATACAATACATGGCCGAAAGGGAAAAGCGGGAGAAGCAAAAGCTTATCTAGTCCCGCCCCCATTACCCACAGAATAAGAATATTTGTCATACATACATATCTTTTTGCTTTTTTCTTCTTTTCTTTCAATTTACCATCTAATGTTCCCCAACTCCCGTTCCTCCTCCTCAGCTGTATGGCGAAAACGCGCTGGGGTCTTGCTCGTGCGCGCTGGATGAGGAGGCTTTAAGTTGTAGCGCTCTGCGTACTGCTTGGTCTTGTCCACAAGGTCGGCGAAGGTGTCATCATGTCGCAGTGTGTTGAGTCGCTGGCAAAGAAGTTTTGCAGCTTCCACTGATCCAAGGGCTGTGACCTTGATGCCTTGCAGTGACCGGGCTACGGATTAGTGATGTGTCGGTCACGAACGATCCGGCTCTAAGAGCCGGCTCTTTGAAGTGAACGACGGGAGCCGGCTCCTCATTGGGAGCCGTTTTAGTTTTTTTTTCTCCTCTGCTTGTTGTAGTGAAAGCCACAGATCGACGGGGGAAGGGGGTAAAAACGAAACTAATCAACCAGCGCATCCAGCACGAGCCTGTGGCAGCACCTCTCTCTCTCCCCCTCTCTCTCTCTCTAGCTGGTGCGGGCACTCACGCAGGCACATGGACAGGTAGGGTAGTGACAGTAATAAACAAATGCGCTAAATCGCGCTAATGCGTTCAAATTGCTATCCTCCCCCCATCTGACAGTCTGACCGTCCGACGGAGGAGGGGGGGCATTTGGGCATTTAAATAAGCAGTAAGCAGTTCAAAGGCAGAGTGTAGATTGTGCAAGGTGAAAATCTCATATGGAGCAGGCTCCACAAACACATGCACAGGCACATATGTATGCAGGATGTACAGCATTGACAATTTTGATTGATTATTTTGATTTTGATTTTCATCCATAAGTGCAAAAGAAAAGTTAGTCTGGAGCCCTGGACTTTGTTTTTTATAGGCCTACTTTATCATTTATTTTTGTAACACTCCATTCAAGGTTGAGTGTGTTCAGTAAATAAAGGCATAAATGAAAATATTTGATATAATGTTTGTTTTTTTACATTAGTAATTAATTTTACACATAGTTTTGCATTATTTTGGTGATAAGCAACATAAAATCTGAAGAGCCACTTGGGAGCCGAAAGAGCCGGAATTCCCATCACTACTACGGATTCACACGGAGTGAACATGGTAACGCAGGTAAACAAACCAAAGACTGTGCGCGTTGTGGTGCCCTTTTTAAGCAATCCTGCCACTTTGGCACGCGTCTCCCCCTTCACAGTCCTGTCACTCTCCAGGGTCCTGAATGTCTGCAGCATCTCTCCATAGCAGGCCAGCAACCGTGACAGTGCCACAACTCTGACGCACCACCGAGTTGGACACAGGGCAAGCAGGTTTATCACTTCTCCACATCCAAAAAGAGACTGGTATAAGGTTTTTCTCTTTGCTGAATCATTAATAACAACAGTGACTTCTCGAACGAAGTTTAGTGTATCAGCAACAAGGCGCACTTCTTTTGCCACTTCTTGTAACACTAAATCCAGAGAGTGAACAAACACGGAGTCAGGACATATTTCCTTTAATCTTGCCTGCACTCCCGTGAACCTCCCAGACATGTTGCTGGCTCCATCAAAACAGTAGCCTTTCAGCTTCTCCATTGGTAAATTGAGCCGAACAAGGACATCTTTTATGCACAAAAACAGCATCTCTGCTGTTGTGTCTGGGGCGTTGTAAAAGCCTAGAAAGAAATTCTGAATGTCCAGATTGTGATCAGCAAACTGTATATTGCATGAAAACTGTTCTTTGCCACTGAGGTCGGTGGTCCCATCAGCAGTTAAGCCAAAAAAAGGACTTTGGGATGCTTTAACTCCGATTTTTCTCTGGATGTCATGCGCAAACAGCTCCAGAATTTCATTTTGGATGCTGCCAGACATCCAGTTGTCTCTTCTTTTCATCCAGTTCTCCAGGTCAGGATCAGTGCGTACCCTTTCCACCATTAGCTGCCAGAACACCCCATCCCGATTTGCAGCCCCTCTCAGAGGGAGTCCCTGGCGCCCCAGGAATCTTACGGAGCTGAAAATGAGCTCCAGCATTTTCCGCACTGTTCTCTCTTTAGCAGCGGCCTCAGAGAGTAGTGCATTAATTGGCATTGTTTTCAAGGCAGCCAATCTTTGCATCGCATCTAAATGAATGCGAGTCTTCTCGTGGTCTCTGATCTTCTCTGTTGCTTTTCTCCAATTTGAAAAGCCTTTATCTTTCAAAAACAGACTGTCGGTGTCTGACCCGACCAACTTGCTTTTGACAGCTGACCTGCACACACTACACACAATGCCATCACTGACCGCAATGTACTCCAGCCACTGCCACTCTCTGAACCAGGCGGCCTTGCAGGAACGACTTAAGTTCTCACCGCTGAACTTCCTGGCAGGAAAATTGTAATCCTGTGGTGGTTTGAATGATATTGCCTCTTGGCTAGCACCGGGTAGCACTGGGGAGGGAGGATGAGGACCGGCGGGTCTTTCGGCTGCCTGCTGCTGTCCGGTTGCTGGCACACAGGGTTCAGGTGTCTGTCTCGGACGTTTAGCTGGGTCAGGCGGTTTTAAAAAAGAATCTGAAATTCTTTTCTGAGACATCGCTGATTCATTTAACTCACATTGTCTTGTAAGCTAACAACAATGCGCGCAATCATATCAAAACAACAATGCCCGCGAAACAAAAGACTTTGTTTATTTTAGCCTACGTCACACTGAGCTGTCAGATGCAGCCTGGTTCCGTACAGCAGCCTGGTAGCCAGCCAGGTTGCATGTCACATAGATCTGTGCATTATGAGATAAATGTAGTAAGTCAGACAAATTCAGCTTAAATTTAGATTCTTTATTTTTTATTTTTTATGCATAATGCTGTGGGTAGGGAGGCTGATGGGGGGGGCGGATGGGAGGGGGTGCGGCCGCACCCCTAGTTCCGACGTCTATGCGGACAGCGCGGCGGATGAGCCGCGGAGAAGCTACAGCTGTGAGCGTCTGGGATCTGGGCTTAGGGCTTAGGGCCTGGGGCCTCATTTATCAAAACTGTAAGCAGTGTTGGGAGTAACGCGTAACAAAAGTAACGCAATTACAGTAATGTGTTACTATTTGCTGTAACGCAGAAATATAACGCATTACAAATAAAATGTTGGTAATATTTTACCCATTAAAAAAAGGGTTGTGACAGCACTCACTTTAAGTTGTACACTTTTTAATTCATAAAAACTGCTCGGCAGCGAGAAACGGACGCGTTTCGGCAATCAGCCGTCCTCAGCGTTACCAGGTCAGTGGGTGTGTCCACTATTTAACTCAAAGCCAGCTGATTCCAATTTCCATTCACATACATACACAAAACATTTATAAACTACATACTGTAATTAAAACAGTCAAAAAATGTCAGAAAATATTATAAAAAATATTACACAGAACAATGAGGAACATTATCATGTAAATAACATTAACGAAATTACAATCAAGCACTACATTCATGAAAATCGACAAGTTGTAAATGTGACAACAACACTTGTCCCTACTGTTTGATCCCAATGGACCTATATCCTCGACAGTAAAATAAAGAACACACATGGGTCTATATGATAACCCCGTAGATAAAGGTCAGTGGCAAACAAATGTGGTACGACCACTGCCCGAGAAGAGGAATGAACATACACGCAATTCACTCCAGGCAGTGAGGAGGACCACATCTAAATCACTAACCACCCTCACAGAAAACATGAAAATAACAGTTCCTCATTCAACCCCCTCGGATGCTCCGTCTGTAAACGGTGGATCCAATAAGCCTCCTTTTGGAGGAGTCTCTTCTCCCTGTCACCTCCCCTAAGAGGAAGATCGACAATTTCTATCCCCATAAATCTCAGACTGCAGACTCCGTGGCCCGCTGAGTTAAAATGTCTAGCGATAGGTGACTTCTCATCATGGTTTCTGATATTACTTTTATGTTCCGAGATTCTGATCCTCAATTCTCTTTTGGTTTTCCCTACGTAACAGAAACCACATGGACATTTAATAAGATATACGACATGCGTCATTCTGTTGAAGAGATTGATAAATTCACTGAAGCCATCCATTTTTGCTTTTTCGGACACAGACAGTGAAAGAATTCTTTTCCCTCTCGATGCATCACAAGAAACTTTTGCCTCTACGGAGTCCACGTCTCAGCACCTGGAACATCTGAGAAAGAGAGAAGTGCGCTACATGCTGCATGGCACTACTCTGTCCCAATATTGGAGGAATAAGAGAATTCCCAGGGGACTGAGAATCAACAAGGTGCCAACACTGGGCAACAACAACCCAATATTTTGCAAGAAGTGGTGTGAGGTCCTCAACAAGTGCTCGTTGGACTTGATATTACTGGTGATTGAACATACACAGGAGGAGCTGGCCAAAACCAGAACGGATATTTCCGACTTACAAGGTGAGCTGCAGACCAGATTCAGCCCAGAGCAGATGTCTGCATTAAACGAGCGCTGCACCTCCATGATCGAGGCTTACAAGAAAGAACTGTCGGAGTTTAAACTCCAGAAATATCGACGTGACACGCTGGACTACAAAAATGACTCCGAAATTATTTTAGGTTTGGTAAAGATTTTTTTCTGCAAAAACAAGGGGTCTCGATGGGCAGCCCTTTCAGTCCTAATTATGCAAACCTTTTTATGGGTAAATTTGAAGCAGATTTCGTTTACAGTGACAATCCTTGGTTTCCTTTAATTAAATGTTGGTACAGATATATTGATGACTTGTTTTTTATCTTTTCCAGCACTGCCGACGATTTGAAAGGGTTCAACGAGCATTTAAACTCCAGACTGGATACCATTAAATTCACTTTAGAATCCAGTACAGAATCGGTGTCCTTTCTGGATGTGAGAGTTAATAAATCAGAGTTATTACATACCACTGTCTTTCGCAAAGAAACAGACAGAAATAATTATCTACATTTTTCTAGTTATCATCCACATAGCTTAAAGAAAAGTTTGCCTTACAGTCAGTTACTGAGGCTAAAGAGGATCTGTAGCTCAGATGAGGATTTTCAGAAACGTGCTCATGAATTATGTGATCGTTTCCGTGAGAAAAAGTATGACCAACAGTTATTGAATGAATGTATGTCTAGAGTCCGTGAGAAAACAAGGGACAGTCTTTTTGTGCCCAGGGTCCCTCAGTCTGATCGGAAGTCCATAGTTTGTACCACCACTTTTTCTCCCATGTCACAGTGTATCAAAGATACGATTAAGAGACACTGGCATATTCTGTCAAGCGACCCTGTAGTGCAGGGGTACTCAAATACATTTTTCGAAGGGCCAGAATTTTTCTTAACAGACACCTTGGGGGCCGCACATTCAAATAGGCCTAGATTGAAATTAAAGCAGAAGTAAGTGGTCCGGTCGTTTTCACTAATGCTGCGTTCCAGGCAGGCTTTTGAAATCGTAAATTACAGCTTCAAGTCACAACTTACGACTTTGTAGCGTTCCAGGCAACCCACTCATGTTTTTCCTACCTGTTTTACCGGTGAAACTCACTATAACGGCCACTCGTAACTTCCGACCGGTGAACTCGTTTCCTTGAACGCACCATAACAGTCCTCGTCCCTACGTCGCCACATTCACGGCGTCCCTTGGCTGCACACACAGCCCTGCATGCCGTTCTCTCTCCTCATTGGATAAAAACTGTAGGATACGATAAATGTTTTCTCCTCGGCTCAGAGCAGAGCAGAGGGACTGACAGACCCGTGTTTCAGACCAAACACTCTATGTAAGTGATTGCTGTCGGAAGATATAACTATTTAAGACTTATATTAACACAAATATATCACTTACTTCTGCTTTAAATTCCACCTTTTTCGTCTAATAATTTAAATATTTTTTATTTTACTTGTAAGCACATAATTTTTATTCATACACTTGATGGTGTTTTGTATGATATAAAATGAAAAATCTTGACATTGTCATATCATCATTTACATATCATGCTGCTGGAGCACTGCTGACTTGTATCCTCAGACATGCCCTGTGATTTTCAATTTAAATATGACCTGACCATCACAGGACATGTCTGACTCTGTTCTGAGGAGGATAAGTCATTGGTCCTGAAATGTGTGTTTCTCTTCTATAACACACATTCTACATCTCGGAGGCGACGTCTTTCCACACACGGGCTTCCTTCACCTGTCAAACGAGGCAGAGCTCAGTGGGAAACAGTAGGAGAGACACAGGCCGAGGGCACCGGGACACAACACCGGGGGGGGAGAAGCAGGTCGTGCAGCTGTGCACCGCTGACGTGCACGAAAAAACAATTGCGTCTCATCAAATGCGCGCGGCTACGGCTTTTGAGTTGTGCGCGTGCATGACTCGCGGCTACATTGAATGGGTTTGAGCGCGCGCAAAAGACGCTTCATCTGAACGGCCCCCCATGCATGATGCACACACAGTTGAACCAAGACGGCGGTGAAAATCACCCACGGTCTCTGCAGACAGGCAAGGAAAACCCTGCAGTCCAGCCCGCTCCCCAAACACTCGCACATGGTGATTTGGGTTCGTCAGCGTTTCTGTATCCCAGTGCAGGGCCTCACAGGCACACACAAACGCTCCGCACGTGTTTCCATGTCCCAGCGCTTTGACTTACAGGCGCACGGAGCCCGAGAAATACAGTATACAGTAATATGTAAACTAGTAGAACTCAGTCGCGGGCCTGATTGGAAGGTTCGGCGGGCCGGATGCGGCCCGCGGGCTGCCTATTGAGTACCGCTGCTGTAGTGGGACGAGAGTTTACAAACCCTCCCTTATTCGCCTATAAGCGATCAAATAATTTGAGGGATAAATTGGTGAAAACAAATTTCTATGTCAAACCCGGGGTCCGCCCGCTATTCAGACATCCCGCTATTCCGACATCTCACTATTTAGACATCCCGCTATTACGACATCCCTCTATCTAGACATGCCGGTAGTCCGACACTTTTTGATACCGCTATTCCGACACATCTTTTTTATTTTTATTTTATTTTTATTTTTTTACAGCTGCGATACCCAGGCGCGTCTCTCTCTCTCTTTTCTTTTCAGCATGTCTATCACTGGTTTGATGAGGGAGTAATGTTCTTAATCTCAACAACTCAACTATCAAGTCGCAAACAAAACTGACACACATGATAAACAAACAGAACTATGCTGCAGTTTGTTTGTCAAGTTAACCTGTCACCTTCAGCACCACGGACAGCGCCGCGGATGAGCCGCGGAGCTGCAGCTGTGAGCGTCTGGGCTCTGGGCTTAGGGCCTGGGGCCTCATTTATCAAAACTGTAAGTAAGCAGTGTAAAACTGCTGCTACTAAATGTTTTGCTTAGGCCTACGGTGAAAAGACATCCCAAAATATTTACACCTTTTTCAGATCTATCAAACTGTGCGTGCACAACTCTGCACCTCAACTTTGATAACTGGATCCAAGAATGGTGCGCAGTTGCGCACGTGAACACACCTCCGTCCCGGAATGCCTACACAACCATATGGTCAGCACGTGCATATTAATTAGCCATGTGCGCTCTGTGGAGCGACAACAAAGTGACAACGAAGACAACAGGCGGAGGGGGGGGAGCTAGATACATGGCATCGGGCAATAAATCAGGCAAAAACCTCCCAAATCTCAACAAAAGGGAGCAGAAAAAAGAATAATCTTATGTAATCTGCCCCTTTATTCCAGACAATCTTTTTTTCTTCTTTTACCTATGTTAAAACGATGTAAAGCAGCAGGATAAACTCAGGTGACAGAATAAACAGTCTCAGTAGCTGCAGATCAGTGTGCGCTGCTGCCGGGTGTGTTTTTAAACTTGGAGGGTTTGTTTTTTCTTCTCTAATAGGCCTAGCCAATATATTTGTGTATGAGAAACAGTGTCTCAGATGAAAAGATAAAAATAAATCAGAAGGACACGTCTGACTATAACGTAATCAATCAATGTCGGAAAAGCGGAATGTTTGAAAAATAGTAAAGTGCCGCTACTCTGACAATGAAAAGAAAAAATGTCGGAATAGTGGGACGCTTAAAAAATAATGTTAATGCCGCTATTCCGACAATTAGAAGTAAATGTCGAAATAGCGGCATGTCGGAATAGCAGCATGTAACCGTCAAACCCTCACATTTTTTGAGTTCCTTGTCCCCAGGTAACTTTGCCTTTTTAAATTGTGTGAATTGTAATTCGTTAATTAAAGGGGACCATTTCACACATCCTCACACAGGTAAGAAAATTAAGGTGAGGGGCAGGATCACCTGCAGAACGACGCATGTCGTATATCCTATTAAATGTCCATGTGGTTTCTGTTACGTAGGGAAAACCAAAAGAGAATTGAGGATCAGAATCTCGGAACATAAAAGTAATATCAAACCATGATGAGAAGTCACCTATCGCTAGACATTTTAACTCAGCGGGCCACGGAGTCTGCAGTCTGAGATTTATGGGGATAGAAATTGTCGATCTTCCTCTTAGGGGAGGTGACAGGGAGAAGAGACTCCTCCAAAAGGAGGCTTATTGGATCCACCGTTTACAGACGGAGCATCCGAGGGGGTTGAATGAGGAACTGTTATTTTCATGTTTTCTGTGAGGGTGGTTAGTGATTTAGATGTGGTCCTCCTCACTGCCTGGAGTGAATTGCGTGTATGTTCATTCCTCTTCTCGGGCAGTGGTCGTACCACATTTGTTTGCCACTGACCTTTATCTACGGGGTTATCATATAGACCCATGTGTGTTCTTTATTTTACTGTCGAGGATATAGGTCCATTGGGATCAAACAGTAGGGACAAGTGTTGTTGTCACATTTACAACTTGTCGATTTTCATGAATGTAGTGCTTGATTGTAATTTCGTTAATGTTATTTACATGATAATGTTCCTCATTAAAGGTAAAGGTAAAGGTACTTTATTTGTCACATATACAGCTAGTACAGTGAAATTCTTTCTCTGCATTTAACCCATCCCTGAGGAGCAGTGGGCAGCCACGGTGCAGCGCCCGGGGACCAACTCCAGATTATGAGCCAGTGCCTTTGGTCAGGGGCACTGACTGGAGGATCAGGCTAGCTGGCATGTTTTTAGTGGTGGGGGAAACCGGAGCACCCGGAGGAAACCCACGCAGACACGAGTGAGTTGTTCTGTGTAATATTTTCTATAATATTTTCTGACATTTTTTGACTGTTTTAATTACAGTATGTAGCTTATAAATGTTTTGTGTATGTATGTGAATGGAAATTGGAATCAGCTGGCTTTGAGTTAAATAGTGGACACACCCACTGACCTGGTAACGCTGAGGACGGCTGATTGCCGAAACGCGTCCGTTTCTCGCTGCCGAGCAGTTTTTATGAATTAAAAAGTGTTCAACTTAAAGTGAGTGCTGTCACAACCCTTTTTTTGACTTTGAATCTTTTTGGACTGGCACCCGATTCACCTGTTCATACCTTGAGTTGAGCACGCCAAGTTTGCTGATTAAATATTTTACCCGTTACAATCCAAGTAAAGCGCGTTACAAACGCATTTTCATAAAAACGTGTGAAAACTTCAGTCGCGACCGCAGGGACTGTCCGCGTCTGATCAGGAGGTGATAATCAGCGCAGCAGTAGCAGAGTACATAGGCTAATAGAAAGTTTCTCACGTTTACAAAAAGAACACATAAAACAAAAGGAAAGCATAATTCATATCTACCAGACAGGTCGACTTGGAGCCGCTAACACGAGTGAGTTAGTTAATGCCGTGGTAAAAGTTCTTTTATCTCCACTTTTCCTGGCGTCCGGGTCAACTCCAGCTGTTGTAGCAGTGTGTTTGAAGCGCCGTTACGCAGGCCATGCAGCGCCCACGGTGCCATCCTAACCTCCCTCTCTAGTACCTGGCTGCTCAGCTCTGGGTCCGGGACCGAGACCTCATCTCTACTTTCACCTCGTTTTTGATCCCCTCTCGCCAGGGCTTTTAAATCCGAGTGTGGCCCGAGCTCTGTGCCATAGCGCTGTGCCGTAGCGCACACCTCCGGTCCAGTGAATGACAGCTGGTATCAATGCATTTACTTTCTCTCAGATATTCTCCCACGTTTCTTCTTTACCGTAGATCAACAATATGTTTATTTGCTCCTTTGTATTAATTAATTAGATCAAATTTCATTCTGCGTTTGCGGTCATGCAGCTCTCTGCTCTCCTTCTCTCTCTCCATTAAGGACACAATGCGTAACTGTCATTTCAATCCTGCGGTTTGCATGTGCTGTTATTTAGGCAGCTACTCTTAGTAGATTATCCGCAAAATGTAGTTTTAGTAGCTGCAGAGGCCTACACATTATGCTACATCACCCTCCACTGAATGTATTATCAGCTGCAATGAACTAAAATTTACAGCAGTGTTTTTCAACCTTGGGGTCGGGACCCCATTTGGGGTCGCCTGGAATTCAAATGGGGTCGCCTGAAATGTCTAGTAATTGATAAAAATATATTTTTAAAATAATTATTATTCTTTTTTAAATTATGATTAAAACACCACACACAATCCTAAACAACTGTATTCTATACTTTCACTTTCTCAAATTTACATAGAGTTGCAGCATATAGAAATATCCGAACTGGTGCATCTTGATCGACGGGGTCGCCAGAAATTTGTGATGTCAAAAAGGGGTCACGAGCCACAAAAGGTTGGGAACCACTGCTTTACAGTCATATTCCTGCAGTTATTTTGGCAAAAGTAATACAAAAGTAGTGTAACGCATTACAATTCTGAGACAGTAATATTGTAATGTAACTAATTACTTTCAAATGACAGTAACTAATAATATGTAGAGTAGACACGGTCGCGCACATCCAGTTCAAAAGGTGCTGGCCTCAAAATTGTAGACAGGAAAGGCAAAAGAAGGAGACAGCACACAATAGCTCCCTTTTAGCACATCAATAGTAACGTTTCGAGCTCATAGCTCTTCATCAGTAACTAATAATATGTAATGTATTATATTTTGGATGTAACTTGCCCAACACTGACTGTAAGTAAGCAGTGTAAAACTGCTACTAGATTTTTGCTTAGGCCTACGGCGAAAAGACGAAAATGGCTTACACCCAAAATATTTACACCTTTTTCAGATCTATCAAACTGCGTACGCACAACTCTCTGCAATTTCTCTTTGATAAATCACACCGGACCCAAGAATGGTGCGCACGTGAACACACCTCATACTCCGCCCCTGGAACGCCTCGACACAACCATATATGGTCAGCACGTGCATATTACCGTATTGGGAGCGTGCCTATGTTCCCTCAGCCCTATGTTCCCTCAGCCCTATGTTCCCTCTGGACTCTCTCTACCTATCTGGACTCTGTCTATCTGGCTTGTCTAGCCTCTACCTGGTCTTTTTACTAAACTTAACCAACTCCTTTCTTCATTGCTTAAACCCAACCAATGGTGGGACCAAAGGGCTGTGGGAATAGGGCCTAATTTTCAGTGACAACAAAAGTTAGAAATGAGGGAACATAGGGCTGAGGGAACATAGGGCCTAATTTTCAGTGACGACAAAAGTTAGAAATGAGGGAACATAGGGCTGAGGGAACATAGGGCTGAGGGAACATAGGGCTGTGGGAACATAGGGATGACCCCACCGTATTGACCTGAATATAAGACGACCCTGAATATAAGACGACCCCCCTTTTTCAAGACCTACCTTTTTCAGACAAAATCAAAGAAAAAATTAATCTTTTTAAAATCATGTTTTCAGTACCTATCTGTGAAATAACATTCTGGTAGATTGTAGCGCCCACTGATCTCTCTGAATGTGTGTAAGTGTGTGTCCATCTCTCTTGCGCTCTGTTTACACAAAAAGGCACACGCATCAATTGCGGTGTTTTATTTTGAAAATTGTTTTGATTTTGAAAGTTGAGCGGATTCTCTCGTGTTTTTTTGTTTGACCTGCCCGGCTTGACGCAATCGCTCGCAGCTCGCGCACAAAATAGACCAGACACCGAAACAATTGCTGCAGGACGTCTGGTGTGAACGACACTATCGTTTAACATGAGCCCCGAAAGGAAACTGGCTCAGCTTCTCGGCGCTTCGCAGCTATTCGGCGCCTCCGCGTCCGGTGTGTCCCTGTCCCCGGCGACAACGCGGCCGTAGCCGCACACACGCGCAATCGTCCTCTCAGACAGTGGCGCCGCCAGCCGGAATCCTGTACGCACTGTGCGTACAATTTTTTTCATAGGTGAAAAAAAAAGAAGCAATATTGTTTATTTTGAGGGGGTGTGATAAAGACGCTTGTTGTTTGTAACAGGCTAAACGTGCTGAGTTCATTGATTGTTAAACCAATCACTGAAGCCTAACGTAAAAGCCAGTGAATATAGTTTACATCATGTCATCTGTCACTTTTTGATTTCTGGCGCCTATTACACTACCGCTATGTGATGATTACGCCTGGTCCATAGAAATGTCAAAAAGACGGTTGAGCCTTTTCCAGGCATTTGAAAAAAAAAAAAGAGATCCAAACCTACGATCACAAACACGCAGCAGAGCAGCGATAATGAAGGTCTCTCCTCTCTAGCTCCAAACTCACTCGTCTGCACCGCGATTATGGACTCATAGGCGCCGATTCCAGGTTGAGCACCCACTGGGGGAGCCTCGGCCCATCAGCTGTGTGTCTGTGGGTATGTGTAGCCCGTATGTGTGTGTAGCCTGTCCCAGATAGCATACGGATGTGGGCCACTTCAGGCAACAATGCGGCACTGTAGGCATTCTTCTGGCCCGCACAAAACAGATGTGAGCCTAAACTGGCCCATTTGGTAAATGCTACATTCGGCCCTCATATCACAAAACAAATATGGCCCATCTTTGGCAAATATGTGGCAGAGTAGGGAATCGTTATTCTGTAAGTGAACCAAGGCTGGGCCACATATGGTTCAGCACACGTGGCCCACCTTTGCTGAAACACATTTGGGCCACTTTTGGCCGAATGACGGCAAGTTAGCATCGACTAATCTGGATGTGAGCCTAAAGTGGCCCACATATGGTTTCGCACATGTGGCCCACCTTTGCTGAAACACAATTGGGCCAGTTTTGGCCGAAAGACGGCAAGTAAGCATCGACTAATCTGGATGTGAGCCTAAAGTGGCCCACATATGAGAAAACTCATGTGGCCCACCTTTGCTGAAACACAATTGGGCCTTTTATGGCCGAAAGATGGCACATTAGCATCGACTAATCTGGATGTGAGCCTAATGTGGCCCACATATGAGAAAACTCACGTGGCCCACCTTTGCTGAAACACAATTGGGCCAGTTTTGGCCGAAAGACGGCAAGTAAGCATCGACTAATCTGGATGTGAGCCTAAAGTGGTCCACATATGAGAAAACTCATGTGGCCCACCTTTGCTGAAACACAATTGGGCCTTTTATGGCCGAAAGATGGCACATTAGCATCGACTAATCTGGATGTGAGCCTAATGTGGCCCACATATGAGAAAACTCACGTGGCCCACCTTCGCTGAAACACAATTGGACCATTTTTGGCTGAAAGACGGCAAATTAGCATCGACTAATCTGGATGTGAGCCTAAAGTGGCCCACATGTGGTTCAGTACACGTGGCCCACCTTTGCTGAAACACAATTGGGCCAGTTTTGGCCGAAAGACGGCAAGTAAGCATCGACTAATCTGGATGTGAGCCTAAAGTGGCCCACATATGAGAAAACTCATGTGGCCCACCTTTGCTGAAACACAATTGGGCCTTTTATGGCCGAAAGATGGCACATTAGCATCGACTAATCTGGATGTGAGCCTAATGTGGCCCACATATGAGAAAACTCACGTGGCCCACCTTCGCTGAAACACAATTGGGCCATTTTTGGATGAAAGACGGCAAATTAGCATCGACTAATCTGGATGTGAGCCTAAAGTGGCCCACATATGGTTCAGTACACGTGGCCCACCTTTGCTGAAACACAATTGGGCCATTTTTGGACGAAAGACGGCAAATTAGCATCGACTAATCTGGATGTGAGCCTAAAGTGGCCCACATATGGTTCAGTACACGTGGCCCACCTTTGCTGAAACACAATTGGGCCATTTTTGGCCGAAAGACGGCAAGTAATCATCGACTAATCTGAATGTGAGCCTAAAGTGGCCCACATATGAGAAAACGCACGTGGCCCACCTTTGCTTAAACACATTTGGGCCATTTATGGCCAAAAGACGGCACATTAGCATCGACTAATCTGGATGTGAGCCTAAAGTGGCCCACATATGAGAAAACGCACGTGGCCCACCTTTGCTTAAACACATTTGGGCCATTTATGGCCAAAAGACGGCAAGTAAGCATCGACTAATCTGGATGTGAGCCTAAAGTGGCCCACATATGAGAAAACGCACGTGGCCCACCTTTGCTGGAACACAATTGGGCCATTTTTGGCCGAAAGACGGCAAATTAGCATCGACTAATCTGGGTGTGAACCTAAAGTGGTCCACATATGGTTCCGCACACATGGCCCACCTTTGTTGAAACACAATTGGGCCACTTTTGGCCGAAATATGGCAAGTAAGCATCGACCAATCTGGATGTGAGCCTAAAGTGGCCCACATATGGTTCAGTAACTCCATACTTTGTGAAGTACAAATGTGCCAGCACAAGAAAAGACAAGACAAGTTAAGTTAGTTTGCTTCTCTGCTGTCCACTATTCAGGGTATGGGGGATAACATGACCCAAATGCAGACTATGGAGCAGTTTATTATTTTAGAAAGAGGTAAAAAAAAAATAAAAAAAAAACAGATAATCAAAGTCCAACAGAAATAAAGTAAAAAGAGTCAACGAGTCTCGGACAGGGGAAAAACAACGAATCCAACAGAAAAACAACAAAGTAACCAAGACTTGAACTCACAAGAAAACACAAAAGGATGCAGGATGGGCAGGCATGGAACACGGGGGATAATGCAGAGGATGAACACAGACGATCCGACAAGGACAAAGGGAGACAGGTTAAATACACAAGGGAAGAGGTGCAATCAGGACAGGTGAAACACAATGGGTAATCAAACAGGCGGGAGAACACAGGAAGACAAGACAGAAGCTTCAAAATAAAACAGGAAACAACTCCATGACAATTTGTTGCTCCTATTTGTAACTCCCGCTGCTATTAATTCTTTGTGCTTCTTTTGTCCAGATCATCTGTTGTTGTCAACTTGATAGGGGTGGAACTTTGTACAAGTCCATGATGACTTTGTTCCCTCCTTGCACTCTGTTTTAATGCATTTTTGTGCTAAATAAATAAACCTAAACCTAAACATAAGGTAATAGATAAGATAAGTAGCTAGATATTCCTTTTTCAGTGGAAATGTTCCATGATGGGCATGATTGACAACGTTGCAGCAGGAACGACCTGCAATATTGCTCCTTCACTCATTCTGGAAGAAGCTCGCCATAATGGAGCCCCCGTCCAGCTTCTTTGCTGTAGCTTGCTATGGAAGCAGTGAGAGGACTGAAGACTTTTAGGCCTGAACTGCCTCAAGTGTGTTCACAACAAGTGGATGGTGAATTCTGAGAGTTGTTAGAGAGATCCGTCTGACACTCATACCAGCAGGAATTAGTAGGCATAGTGAAGTTTAACTTTTTCTTCTCTTAGTGCAATATTATCTATCAGTACAAATAATCTGCTGACTGTGATGAATTTGTTGTTTGTTGATGAAAGTTAATTTATAAAAATAAAAAATAATATATATATATATTTGGTGCTCTTGTTCCCTGCTTTTACTAGTGTATTCTGTCTATTTTTAAAATATTATGGTCATCATGTCACTCATATTTCAATCATTTTATTACTGTACGCTACCTAGCCTATCTGCTTTACCTTTACCTGCCCAGGGACTACAGACAGAACTTGAGCAATTGTTGCTATAACCTGGCTCAAAGCATCTCTTCTTGTCTTACAAGATGAATGTTTTTTTGTGCATTGTCCCTGTTTTAAATGAATAAATTCAATTAATTAAATGCACAACATACTGTACATTCCTTGACAGAGTGTGCCAATAAGAGCATAGCCTAGGCCAAGAGTGACAGTTCATTTGTGAACAGAAAGCGCTCCCACCTGCTCTCTGTGTCACATAGAAAATGACTGGCAGGTCGACATTGAAAAATGTATTGACCTACATTTACCTGAACATATCACCCACAGTGACAGTTTTTTTTTAAATTTTTATTAAGTCAACGTTATTAAGTCTGCAAGGATCGTATCTTTATTCAAACTCTACTTTCCGTTATGTTTTTTTCCGCTTCAAGTTGGAGTTTTCCAAATTACGAGTCTCTTTGAATGCATCATATTCGTATTGACGAAAGGTAGCAAGGGAGAAAAAAGTGCGCGAACCGGAGATCCAGGAGAGAACAGAAGTCACTGTGAGGTGAGTCCCTGAACGAAACATAAATGAATGAATTTCTGTGGGAAACATTTAGCTCTTATTGTTGGAACTAAACATTGTTTTGTCGGGTTGCCAGTGCTGCAAAAAATGTTAGCTAGTTAACATACAGTTTTTACAAGTTTATTGTGACCAGGCAGACGTGGCCTAGGTGTTTCCCATTCATAGACCTGGCGCGGCGCCACAGAACCAAGACCAAGCGCCACAAATTGATTCTGCTTTTTTTTTTTTTTGTATCAATGCAATATCGTTCCGTTCATTCATCTCCGCGTACACGCACACACGTGTACACACACGCACACACACAACAGCAGTGCATGGTAAAAGCGGAACGATCCGCTACCGCCAGTCTCCTTGCAAACCTGTGTGAAACACTACACAGACAAGAAAATAGTTTACATGGAATATGGAAAAACATTGAAATGGTTAAATTATTCAGTTTATGTACTATTATCTCATATTATAACGTCTCTGCTATTATGCACTGTTTGAACTCACATGTTCCTCTAAAACAATGTGGTGTGAGCAGTTCAATGGCCAGTGTAAACATATTTTGGCTGGTAATATTTAATATCTTACCTTTATTTATTTTATTTTTTTTACCTTACCTGTATGGCAATTTCCTTGGTTTGGCAACTCTAACTCTACATGCCCAGGAATAAAAATACATGTTTTCTATTTTGTCTAAAATGAAATGTGAATGTGTCTTTTTTGTTTGTTTGTATGAATTCATTTTTGTGAAGGAAAAATACCCATTTACATTAATGCATTTTTAATTACAGTGTATTATACTGTCATGATGATTTTTACAATAGGCTAGGCTAAGTGTGCTTATTGTTGTTACAGAAATTTGCTGGTGGAAATATTGAACTCATTAAAGGTAAGCTCTGGTGAAGTACAGATTTTTTTTTTTTTTTTTTTTTACAAATGCCCGCCTTGCCCTCATGTTGTTTACCTTTGCACTGTCCCTGTCAAATAAACAAACAAATAAATAAATAAATGTACTGATATACTATATGATGTATCAATGTGTAGCCTAATACTTGTTTCTTTCTTTCTCTTTCAGAGTAACATTCTGCTGCTGAGCTGCACAAGTTTTCAAACACCAAATAGGTTAGTGATTGTAGTGCCATGGATAAAGAACAGTGGAATACCACACGCAGTAATTTAAGGAAAAGAGCTGTCAAAAGAGTTAACCAGTTCTTTGACTCTTTAAATGACAAGCATGAGCTTGAGCTTGAGCTTGAGACTGAAGAGGAGTGCAGTTTTCAGGATGAAGCGATTGCTTCAACCTCAGAAGCAATCGCTGATTCACCACCAAACTTTGATATAGACAGTGGAGATGGTGGATTAAGTTGTGATGATGATGATGACAGAAATGATGTTCATGACACAAGGGATTTAGCAAGTTGTTTGAGAGACTGGAGCACACAATTTGGGATTTCACTGATTGCTTTGTCTGCCCTCTTGTCTATTCTGAAAGTTCATCATCCTTCATTGCCCAAAGATGCCAGAACATTGTTAAATACACAGATTTGCCATGCTGTTAGTTCCTTGGCAGGTGGCTCATTCCATTATTTTGGGATACAGAATATGTTCACTAAAATATTTCAGAGACTTGCATTTATTGTTCCAGACAGGCACAACTTTAAATTGCAGTTAAATATCGACGGTCTACCAATTTTTAAAAGTTCAGCTGTTCAGTTTTGGCCAATCTTGGGAATTCTGCAAGGGTTTAGTCGGAAACCTGTCCCAGTTGCCATTTTCTGTGGCAACTCAAAGCCTCAGTCTTTATCAGAATATCTAAGAGATCTGGTTCGTGAACTGAGATCCCTGAGCAATGGATTTGTTGTTAATGGTAAAACCTTTTTCCTCACTGTGTGCTCAGTAATTTGTGATGCTCCTGCAAGGGCCTTTGTTAAAGGTATTAAATCACACAATGGCTACAGTGGCTGTGACAAATGTGTACAGTCAGGCGTATATGTTAATAACCGCATGACATTCCCAGAGACAAATGCCAGAGTGAGGACAGATGAATCTTTTTCAAAAGCAGAGGATGAGGACCACCACATAAAACCTTCGCCATTTTGTGAAACATCTGTTCCTATGGTCAGTGGCTTCCCACACGACTATATGCATTTAGTTTGCTTAGGTGTGGTGCGTCGTCTACTTAATTTATGGATTGGCACATGTGGGAAGTTAAAATCCCGCATTTCATCCAGGCAAGTCTCTCTGATTTCTGCAAAGTTAATTACTCTCAGAATGTACATACCCTCCGAATTTGCCCGAAGACCAAGGGGGCTTGATGAAAGATTAAGATGGAAGGCAACAGAACTTAGGCAGTTCTTGCTTTACACTGGCCCCGTTGTTTTGAAAGATGTTCTGGCTCCTGAGGTGTATCAAAACTTTATGCTCTTATCTGTGAGCATTTACATTCTGGCGAGTCCAACCTATTGTTTGATGCTAAATGACTTTGCAAACACACTCCTCAGATCATTTGTTAAACATTTTGGGCAACTCTATGGTCAGGAATTTGTAGTGTACAACATACATGGCTTGATTCACCTCAGTGAAGATGTTAGGGTACATGGGAACTTGGACCTAATATCTGGATTTCCTTTTGAGAACTATTTAAAAAACATTAAAGGCATGGTTAGAAAGCCTAGTTCACCACTGCAACAAGTGATACGCAGGATTTCAGAACTTGACTCAACAAGTTTACCAGAGGAAACTCTGAAAACTGGCAAAAATCTCAAAATGTCGCATTCAGATGGACCTGTCCCAGAAGGCTTTGTGGGAACTGTCTCCCAGTTTAAAGAACTGGAAATGGATAAATTTGTCATTAATTCATCAGAGAGGGACAGATGCATTAAAATGAATGGCAAGATACTTCTGGTCCAGAATATAGTTGTTTTTGACGGTCTGGAATACCTGGTTTGCAAAGAATACAGAAAGAAAACAAGCTTTTTTGACTATCCCATTAACTCTTCAAATTTGGGAATTTTTTTTGTGTCAGATCTCTCATCACACCTCATGTGCTTGAGGTTGGACACTATACAGAAGTGTGTTCGCTTACCTTTGGAGGAGGGGTTTGTTGTTGTGCCTCTTCTCCATGCAGATTGATTCTACCTTAGCCGCACACAGCATCTGTTTTTATTTTCATTTTCAGTTTAATTTATTCTTCGTATACTTTATGTGCAGCTCAGCAGCAAGTTACAGTGGTGACAGTTCAACCGGCCTTCACCCATCTGTGTGTAAGTGTGTAGACCATATTTAAAGTAATTATTCCGTTGGGAATGTGCATGAATTTGTCTAGAGTTAAATGTTAGTGTTTATGTTTATAAAACTAACTTTGTGTTGTTGTACCCCCTTCCTTTTCTAGGCAATGTTTTACATTGTCGAATTTTACGAGACCCAAGAGGTTGAGGTGGTGCCAGCAGCTTGGGTGGCTGATGACGTTTGTCAG
The DNA here is from genome assembly GCF_045865225.1 of Trachurus japonicus. Lineage (NCBI taxonomy): Eukaryota > Metazoa > Chordata > Actinopteri > Carangiformes > Carangidae > Trachurus > Trachurus japonicus. The sequence continues at coordinate 30,696,990 of NC_140914.1, read as the reverse complement.
TGGCCGTCTTACTACAAGCCTGAAGAACTGGTAAAGGCTGTAAAAAAATGCAGAGCAGCCGGGATCGTCGTGGGAAGAATTTGGAGTTAAGATTTTATATAAAGCAGGTATACACATCACCACATATTTACCTGAATTCAGTCATTTAAAAACATATACACTCTATTAATTATGATGTCTGAATTTCTTTATTTACAGCAAACTACACAACTGCCCGCCTCAAACTTCCCTTGGCAGAAATCCACACTGACCTACAGACAGCAGAAGAAGATGATGACATACCAAAGAGAAAGCGAAAAAGACTGTAAGCATTCAAAGCCACTACAGTACTATATTTATGAGACATTAAGAATTATTACTACATTATCCGCTGTCAATAACTACCACCTCACTTAGAGTGAATTCTACTTCAGTTCAGTTTAGAAAGTAAATCTTTAGCTGATGCAATTTATATAAATTCATACATTGTTATACATACATTGATATAATAATATCATTACTTATATGATATTGATGACGCTCAAGGTGCAAACACTGGAGCTGTAAACACCTACTACACAGTATGCCATGTTTTGAGGCTGGAGTATAACATTTAGCTCTGAAAACTGAATCTCTTTATTCATTCACATTATGTTGTAGAAAAATCACTCAATAGGGGAGACCAGGGTAAGTTGAGCATAGGGACAAGTTGAGCCACCCATTGTTGCTAGGATAAAAAAAAATTAAGATGTGACCAAAAATTCAGGATAAAGGCATAATTTCATGGAGTATTTGAAGGCAAGAACCATATAAAAGTGGTTTGACATTTACTCTATGTCCAAAAATTTGAAAAAAAAAACATTTTTCACTCTTGAGAGTGAATTCAGTCAATCATCAAGTGTTATGAAAGTTGTGTTTAGACCTAAAGACATCATTATAAATTTGTTTTATACATGAGTTGTGAACCTGTGTGAAAATGCACCATTTTAGCTGTGGGGAAGAATAAAGTCCATAACGTAGGTGTGGGATGAGTTGAGCCACCTGCCCTATACACTTAAGCCATGTTTCCACTACATGGTACCGGCTCGACTCAACTCGACTCGACTCGGCTCTGGTACCAGGTACTATTCTAGAGAGCGTTTCCATTACAGGATAGTACCGCCTTTAGAGTAGCCGGTCATCATAGCAACGGGCGGCGCTTAACAAAATAAAATGAAACTATTAGCAGGATTTTCCCCGTGGTTATGCCACATTTTACCTTAATTAAAAAGCTCTGGAGTAATTTGATAGTTAACTACATGACTTGTGACTTGTTACGAGTGAGAGCGGAGGCTCTCTGCCTTCTACCTGGCCTCTCATGGCAGGTACTAAAAAAATAGTACCGGGTACCAGATTCCAGGTACTTTTACGTAATGGAAACGCGAAAAGGCCGAGTCGAGCCGGTACCATGTAGTGGAAGCTGTTTATGTCTTATTACATCAAGATTCTGGATGTTTATGATTACAGTATGTACCTGAAAACAGGAAAAGTTGTTCATGGTAAGCCAAGCTTTACTTTCAAAGAGAAAGAGGATGGATTCTTCCATGCGAAGTAATGTCAAAATTACCCAAATCTCAGTGAGTTGGTAGCTCAGCAACAGGTCCCTGTTTTGTGTTCACCTGCAACCTGGACAGGTGGAATATTGAGAAAAGTGGGGGGTGGGAGATGGATGAAGGGGAAGGAGGGGGGTGGCTCAACATACCCTGCTCCTATGCTCAATTTATCCCATACGTGGGGTAAGTTGTGCCACCAGACCACTTTTTTTGGACAGGCTATATTATCTACAATGTTACACTCAAGTTACAGGTTACACAGGTTTGTGTGTAGGGATGTACAACACCCTGAAATGTATACAGTTGCATCAGTTTGCAGTGACTACAATTGTCTTAATGTAGTAATCCTGAATATGAGAAGGAACTCAATTTACACCGGTCTCCCTATAGTTCAGAGTTTGATGTAGTGGTCTGAGATTAATGTCTATCATCAGATGCAGTTATCTTCCTCATATCGTTTTTTACTCATGCCTAGTCAATGGTTATGGCAGGCACATTCTCCTGCCCATGCTAACAAAAGTAATAGGGCTAAGTAGTCTGATGTGTGCTATATCTTAAGCAATACAAGTTCAGTGCAACAACTTACCAATGACAAATGCTTTATACTTTCAATTTCTTCCTCTTCCCATCTCAATCCCCTATATGCACACACAAGACCAAAAATTCGCTTTCAAAGCGATAGTGACAGCGACTCAACTGTACAAAAATCATCACTGCCAGCAGCCCCAAAAATTCAACGGCCAGACTTCAATATAACACCAAGAAGGGCCCCTAGCCCCCAACAACCTGCATCAGTGGCAAGCCCACTGCCCACTGCCAGCCCACAACAGCCAGTGACCAGTCGGGGCAATGAACGGCCGTCAGCTTCAGGTGCCAATGAACGGCCGTCAGCTTCAGGTGCCAATGAACGGCCGTCAGCTTCAGGTGCCAATGAACGGCCGTCAGCTTCAGGTGCTTCAAACCTTCACTCATAAGTGATTATATTTGCACACTAATGCACATACCCTCTCTGTCTCACTATCGTTTTCTCTGTCTCTGCATAAAATCATCTTACAATGCCTTTTTGGTTTTAATTATTTTACTGTATGTCGTTATTTTTAGCTCTTCTGCATAGGCTCCTGAAGAACCAGGAGCTTATCATGGAGCAGCTCAAAATTATTACCCTGACCCTGAATAAGATCCAAGGACAGCCTGTTGGTGGGCAGGAGGTCCTTGAAAAGGATGTCTTCCCACTTAAGGACACCAGCTCTTTACTGGCTTTGGAGAAGCGGGTCAGAGAGGAGGCGGACTTTAAACAGAAAATGGTAACAATGCATTTCTCACTCTAGAACTATTTTGTGTATGTCAGTGTTTATGCTAGATTCTTTTTTATTGGAGTGAGGACTATTCAAAAGTAAAGAGTGTTTGGATACATGTTTTGTACATCTGTGGGAAACAAAATTCCTCCTGCACAGCCAAAATGAAGATCAGCTGTTTACAGGGACATCTCAGGTGAAAAATAAAGATAAACCACAGCACACTGAAATTACTTTACTGAAATGTATTGATTTATTTAAATAAATCTTTATTGACAGCTGTCAATAGACAGGGCAGTCAGTCTTTGGGCATTTTTCACCCGTAAAGTGTGAGCACTGTGGTCGCATTCGATGATCAGACTGTACAGTGTGAGTACATAAATCGTTAGCGTTGACCGTAAATCGTAGACGATTTACTTGTACAGTGTGCAGTGCTGGTATAAACCACAAGATTTTCAAAAATCATACATTGTATGCCCGGTTTAATACTGCTCATATAGATCATGTATGTTCTTTTTTTGCCGAGATTACTGCTTTGAGTGTCATCGGTGGGGTCGATATCAAGGACACCGTGTGGCGGATCATGAAAAACCTATTCACAAACTCCCTGGCCAAACAACTGAACTGGCGTGGCGTGAACGGGAAGACGGCCTTCCACAGCCTCCAGTTAAAAGATGTAATTACTGGTGAGTGTTAATTGTGGGTTATATTTCTTAGTGATGTTTCTTGATGAATCCTTCCTTCCTTTTCTTTCATGCTTGTGAGTAGATAGGGGTGCTGAAATTAATCATATAATCAATTTATCAAGATGCAGATGTGAATGATTATGCATCAGTGTGGTAGCAGAGAATATTCTAATGTATTCTAATAGAATGCCATTACTTGTTGATTTTCTTGCTGCAGCTACAAAACCAAGTCTCACAGTGACAGGCAAATAGTGAAGGCTGTTTGATCATGTTCCATGTGTGTTTAAATTTGTTTAAGTGCATGACTACATGAGTTTTAGTAATGGCTGGCAGGGAGAAGATACTGGAGCACACGGTCAGTTTTAGAAGTTTTTATTACATTGCCAGTTGCTGACATTTCTGCACGAGTAAGTCTTCTTCAGGGCATATTAAGGGTGCCAACTCAGTGAAGCATGTCTGACTGGAGGAGCAGGTAAGCTGCATAATATAAAACAGCTCATGTCACGACACAACACTTAAAGCTATGGTTTACGATTTGGAAGATTGGTAATTATTATTAACATCGTTTATACGACGATTATGGTCCTGTAGTCCAATCTACACAATATGTATAGCAAAAAGAACCAAAAAAATCCATTCAGTCTATCAGCCGTGGGCCTGCATAGAAATTGACCAATGCTATCCAACCGACACGGTAAGCTCGCATTGGCTCGTACCCTCCATCCTATCCCCTCGTCTCCCCTGCTCCTCCTCGTCCCGCCTCGTCCCCACCCCCTCTGCTTAGAAACTACAAGTAGTTGTAACCGCTCTGAGCTGCTCAGCCACAGACACATGAACCCATTCAGCGCCTGCAGCCCTCCACCCCTGGCCAGTCTGCTGCTGAAAGCCCCACTAGGATTCAGAGAAGCACAGTACAGAAGCACAGAATGTGTTGCCGCCGTTATTACCGTTACCGGTGCCGCGTCGAGTCTCCCTGATCCTCTCCCCAACACAAAGCCGCTTCCAGCCGCAGCTGCAGCCTGAGCAGGGTCACTCTGCACTGCAGCACCGCGGAGCTAGAGACCAGCCTCCCTCCAGCTCCAGCAGTACCAGCGGTCGCCGCGGTCCTGTTGCCGCCACCAGGCTACCAGTAATTACGGCGACGACGGCAACTGGCACCGCCTCATTACCGGCAGCTGGTGCACAGCGGCGGCAACGGGCACAGCCTCAGAGCTACAGGGAGACTGTATGTGGGGGTCTCTAGCTCCACGGTGCCGCAGTGCAGAGCGACCCCAGTCAGGCAGCAGCGGCGGTGCTAATACAGCGGAGTTTCTGTTGAACAGGTAATCTTTGGTTTTATTGTGGAAGTTCTGACTGTGAATCCAACATTTTACTCCGCATTCAAAGCCGTGTTTGTTTTCTCTAATACAACAACATATACACCCAGTCACATTTTATGAGGCACCAGTTTAAAGCTGCCATTCTTAAATTGCTCTGTTTGCTTTGAAGAAGACATACTCTGTGGCACATACTGTGCCGAAATGTCAGCAACCTGCACCGTAATAAAAATTTCTAAAACTATGTGCTTCACCATCTTCTCCAGCTATTTATCTGTCCCCTGCTCTAAGATGCACCAGTCCGCAATCAGTTCATCAGCTGAAGGCGAGAGTTTTCCTCCTACAATTTTAGTAATTGGCTAGACTGTTTTCATACTACATTCATTGCTGCCCAACTATGGGCAGGATATAGCATGCCATGCAGTTAGCCATTTCTCACCACTGTACAAGCAATCTATCCTAAGCTTTACAGTTTTCTCAATTTTTAGGAACAGTCAGAAAAAATCAGTTGACGGCCACTGCGAAAGACCAGGAGGTGGAGGCCTACATCAAAAGGTGGCTTCATCTCGCTGGAGATAGGGACGGTGGGAGGAGAGAGAGAGAGGAGAAAAGGCGTGCCACACAGCTCGCACGTAAGTCAGCTACAATACCTATTTTGCAATATGTGTGATACTGTTCTACAGCAGAAATCAAGATGAAGCTGTCAGCATTATGTAAAAAAAAAAAAAAAAAAAAAAAAAACAGGGCAAACTACAGAACAAATCTCCCCAATTCTAAATGAACAAATACAATTAAAAAAGGCAGTGTTGTAATTTTTGCCATTTTTTCCGCTATGGTCAATTAGGAATAAGAAGCTTGTTCAGCCACCATGCAGCAAGCATAGCCTTTTTCTTGTAAATGTAAAGATTTCTCTTGGCAGTGATGGGACAGTAATGTAAACTGTAACTGGAATTGTCACCCATTGCCTTTCTTAAAAGCCAGTTCATGGGTCTGAAAAGTAGGGAAATCACATTTCAGTTAGAAACACATCTTTAATGAGAACTGTATTTGACTTTAGTGTAATATTCTATCTACAAAATAAATTCATGAATATGAAGCAACAGCTGAAATACATTTTTACATATTAATATTACATGCCACCTCATGCTAAATTGAGCTGGAATGAAAGACAAAAACAAACTTCTAATGTTAACATGAGTGTATGAAGTTTTGAGTCTTAAGATGTGGTCTTAACCTCAAACTTTTCCCTTTACTGCTGCATTCATGGTCTTCAGCTCCACCATGTGGTCAACTGGTGTAAATACACAGCGATTGTGTGAAAGAGGCTAGCTGACTCTCAGACTTGATATGTGGTAGGTTTAATATGTAGGATGGAGTTGCTTCCAACTTAGAGCCTCAGCCATGTTGCAATGGAATATAATTTGGCATAATATATAAAAAATAAACACCATCTCCACCTGTAAAACAACCAATCTGTTTATATTTTGGGAACGTCAGAAAAGAAAAAAAAAAGATTTAGACAGTATAAAACAGGCCATGTTGGAGCTGCTGGATGAAGTAAATGCTGATGTGGAGCCACTCACATGAATGAGTTAGTTAAAACTATTCTTACCGTTCTGGCATTTCACACAAGCCCACCCACCTCTTCCTCCTGCCTCACATCCACGTGCCCCCCTCCCTCACCCGTGCATGCGTTGGCATGGTAAACAGAAGGGGAAAGCGAGTGACACTGGAACAAGACGTTTCTGATTCTGATTCAGAGGTTACTGTATAACAACACGCGTGGTGAAAAACAAGAATCTAGAAGCAGTGTTGGGCAAATTATTCTGGGAAAGTATTTTTTTGACTGATTACTCCAGTAACCTAATCAAGTTAGTGTGTGAATGTGAGAATAGTGGAGACTGCCTGATCTTCGGGTCTTGGGGAACACCGGTGTCCGCTGGCCGAGGTAGACAGGCTCGCCTACCTGTGCCACAGACCACGGAAAGCAGCGAGACCAAGACACCCAGAGTCTACTCTTGTTTGGCCAAAATCCTGCGAGTCAAGCAGAGCACTTGCTCCAGCCCAGTCTTTCCACTCCTTTCACCTCACACTTCAGCACCCGTCCTGGGCTGTCAACTCTGCCCTTTTTTTTTTTTTAGAATGATCAGAACAGTATTTATTAGGCTACTTTTAAAAATAACAGGACAGCAGACTGGCAGAGCGAGGTGAGCCGATCTGTAGCAATCACAAAAGGAACAATCACTCATTTTAAAAATACTTAACCAGAATAATTTGCCCAACACTACTTCTAGATTATTGTTTTTCACCATGCATAATAAAAATAACATGTTTGAGAAGAAATTTTAGTTTTCATGAACGACGGCGTTTCAGCTTCCATACTGCAGAAGTGGGCTAAACTGGGTTGGAAAAACGATTGAACGATAAAAACTAGGGCTGACCTGATTATCATATTTTGATAATCGAAGCTTTGCAGACATAAAATCGATTTTAATCGAAGCTTCGACGGCCGGTGGGGTGGCGACCGTAAGGTCTGACCAGGGGTAGGGCGTGGGGGCGATCGTAGCGCAAATAATGAAAGTAATGGCAAACAAACACTGCATATCTCCAAAATCAGGCAGGTTTCCAGGATGCTCCAGGAAGTTGCCTTTCATTTTAATGTAATGATTGGTCAGACTTTTCTCAGAATTATATGAAAATGCAGTAATGATGAGTTTTTATCCCTGGTGAATTTCTCTTACATTTTAGTGAGTCATTAGATTAATAGCATTTTAGCTAAAACAAAAAAAATGTGTAAAAGTTCCAGAAAGGTAAGAATAGCTTTAATACCTACTAGCTACTGTAGCAGTTTTTCAGATGTGTTAAAAGGCCTATAAGCCACACAGGTTGTGCATGTCAACTGGTGCTCTGCTCCCCAGCTCCAGAACCAGGACAGAGAGACCTCACCTCTACTTTTATCCCAACTCTCTCCTCTTGTGAGGGCTTTTAGATCCGAGTATGGCCCCAGTGTTCCGCCAGAGCACCGTGCCATAGCACACAGACCTCTGGTCCAGTAAATGTCCAGTTTTGTGGATACCTATTACACACCACCAGACTGACAGCTATCTTGGGGGTCCCCATGGGGAGTTATTAAAGAGGAAATATTCAAGATTTTTATCTACTTTTTACTTAATGAAACAGCTTCAGAGTAATGTTGTTGGCTTGTTCCAGTGAGAATGGAGGGTCTCTGCCTTCCACCTAGCGTCACTTGGCTGAAAACCAACCTTGTAAGATCAGAGCCTCCGACCCCGTGTCCCAGCTCTCGTGCTGGCAGCATCATGACACACCAAAACACCTCTTTTTATGACAGCTAGAACCACACAAATACACACATTGCAACATGTATATGATACGCTCCATTAATTGCATTCTGGCTTGCTTCATTGAACCAACAAATGCTGAGGAAAGGTTAGCAAAATAGCAAAAAATCAAATGGCTGTGCACTATTCTCCTTTAACATGAAGACAAACTCAAATATACATTATGTTTTATTACTGTAACTTCAGGTTAAATGTGACGTTTGTCAGAGTGTTTGATGAAGCTGCTTTACTCCAGTTCACTTTGCTTGTTATCAGTACCATCTTTCATTGTTGTCTGAACAGAATGAGGTTGAGCAAGCAGATATTGGGTCAGTGATCAAACACTATATCAATTATAGCTTCAGATCAATTGTAATTAAAAATAGACTATGGATTTAAGTATTGAAAGACATCAACACAATATTGTATAACTTCATATCACTTTATGGGGCCTTTTTTGTTTGGTCTCCTGATAAGGTTTTGTGTTTTGCACTGCAACCATATACAGTAACCACAGTACTGCTTTACTGAGTCAACAAAATATGTTCTTTTGTGCATTTCTTAAAGGGCCAGATGAAGACGAGACAATGCTGGGGCCATGAGTGAGCATGTTCCGCACGTGTTCTTCATGTTTGTTTTGTTTGTGTTGTGTTGAATAAAATAAAGACTGTTCACTACTGTTCATAAGTTGTTTCAAAATAAAGACTGTTCACTACTGTTCATAAGTTGTTTCTCATGTCTGGTTATTTCTTCAATTCTTCAGTAGGTATCTTCATCTTTGACCCTGAGACCAACAAGACTGGACCACTGCATGTCACCATTTAACACAGTATCTGGAGGTACCATAATGACATGTACAGTAGCCACAAATTCAGACCAGTTCAGGTTTATTTATATGATGTGTTCATATTTGACATATAACTTTGTCATGGTTTGGTTGTGACTCCAAAGTGTGCAGGCTAGACAAGATCATAGACTCTAAACCAGTTCTGGGTAAGTCTGAAAGCTAGTTCTAATGTCCATTCCAAGTGGTATATGGGCCAGAATAAAAATGTACAGTGGTGGCCCACATTTGGGTGAGTGCTGGTTTTTTTTGTCTCTTCTTGGCTGACATTTGGCACTGTGTTGGTTTGGTTGTGGCCCACATCTGGCAAACAGCTGTGGACCACCCATGTGCCATCATTCCAAGTGGATTGTGGGCCAGAATAAAAATGTACAGTGGTGGCCCACATTTGGGTGAGTGCTGGTTTATTTGGTCTCTTCTTGGCTGACATTTGGCACTGTGTTGGTTTGGTTGTGGCCCACATCTGGCAAACAGCTGTGGACCACCCATGTGCCACCATTCCAAGTGGGATGTGGGCCAGAATAAAAATGTACAGTGGTGGCCCACATTTGGGTGAGTGCTGGTTTATTTGGTCTCTTCTTGGCTGACATTTGGCACTGTGTTGGTTTGGTTGTGGCCCACATCTGGCAAACAACTGTGGACCACCCATGTGCCATCATTCCAAGTGGGATGTGGGCCAGAATAAAAATGTACAGTGGTGGCCCACATTTGGGTGAGTGCTGGTTTATTTGGTGTCGGCTGACATTTGGCACTGTGTTGGTTTGGTTGTGGCCGACTTCTGGCAAACAGCTGTGGACCACCCATGTGCCATCATTCCATGTGGGATGTGGGCCAGAATAAAAATGTACAGTGGTGGCCCACTTTTGGGTGAGTGCTGGTTTATTTGGTGTCGGCTGACATTTGGCACTGTGTTGGTTTGGTTGTGGCCCACTTCTGGCAAACAGCTGTGGACCACCCTTGTGCCATCTTCCCATGCCGTACTTGGGCCAGAATAAAAGTGTACAGTGGCCCACATTCGGTTGAGTGCTGGTTTATTTGGCCAGTTTTTGGTTGACATCTGGCATTGTGATGGCTTGGTTGTGGCCCACTTTTGGCAAACAGGAGCGGACCTCCCAAGTGCCATCATTCCATGCGGTATGTGGACCGGATGAACATGTCAGGTGTGGGCCAGATATGGGCCAAAAGAAATTTGCTATCTGGGGTGTGAATGTGTGTGTTAATATCTCACGCACTCTGTTAAGATGAATAAACACAAACCGCTGCAGAGCGCGAGCCTGGCACAGAGGTGCGCGCTCTGGCGCATCTGGCACAATCCAACGTCTATGTTAAGTACACGTTGTTATTGATATTGTAGCGTCCGAGCCGATCAACAACATAACACAAACTTATCTGACAGCTCTCACTTCTTCCTCTGCTCCTCCTCACTCACACACACAGGTCTTCCTCACACTCACCCCGGCCCCTCAGTTTCTCATCGAACCATACGCTACCTGCCCGTACACATTCACAGTCAGTCAGAAATCACAAACATCATAACAACAACATTACTGCGGGGTCGCAACAATATTTTCAGTTGTGCAGTATATTAATGAGCGACAAGTCAGATTGCTACGTGGCATAAGCACACCAGTGTTTGTAGAGCGTGGTGCGACACCCCCCCCCCCCCCCCGCCTATTTGCCGTTTCTGTGCGTGCATTGAAATTGAATCCTGGCAGCGCCACTGCTCTCAGATGCAGCTGCATCTCTCCAGGTCACTGGTGTGTGTGAGTGTGAGAGGAAGAAAAGCCCTGACTTGCTTGGACAGACGTTGTTTGATGTCACCCGCTGATTTGCATATATAAATATCTAGACCCCGAATATAAGACGACCCGTCTTTTTCAGACTTTTTTTGATGGAAAAAATATCGTCTTATATTCGGGTCAATACGGTAATTTGCCATGTGCGCTCTGTGGAGCGGCTACAAAGTGACAAAGTGTAATCTGCCCCTTTATCCCAGAAAATCTTTTTTTTTCTTTTACCTAGATGTTAAAACAATGTAAAGCAGGATTTCCAGGATAGTTACCATTACTTTGAACGCCTTTCCACTACGCAGTTACAGCTCTACTGGACTCGGTTTAGGTCATTTTCCATTACAGCTGAGTCCTTCACAGTTCCTCCTCAGGGCCGCGTTGTCTCCTCTTTATTCTCTCCTCTCGTCAGCTCCAAACACACGTGCACCTTGTTAACTCAGGTGACAGAATAATAACAGTCTCAGTAGGCTGCAGATCAGTGTGTGCTGCTGCCGGTGTGTTTTTAAATTTGGCGGGTTTGATCCTTGTCGGACGTCACACTAGAGTTTGTTTTTTTCTTCTCTCTAATAGGCCTACGTATTTGTGTAGGCTATGAGAAACAGTGTCTCAGATGCAAAAAAAATAAATTAAAAAAAATCAAAAGGACACGTCTGACTATAACATAATCAATGTCAGAAAAGCGGAATGTGTGAAAAATAATATTAATTAATTAATTAATTGCGGTTACATGCTGCTATTTAGACATGCCGCTATTTCGACATTGACTTTTAATTGTCGGAATAGCAGCATGTAACCGTGTGCATCATGCCCAACACACAAACAGGTCCATAAAACTACACAAAAACCTTGAAATATTACTCGGCACCACTTGTCCACGGCAATTCAAGTGTCCTGAAGGGATATAGTCCAGAGTTTACCCGAAATGACGTAATTGAGGCAAGTCTGGTCACGTCCGCATGTGTTGCCTGAACGCGAGAGCGCGCACCATGCAAATTCAATGCAGGACTGTTTAGGCTGTAAAAATGTCCTAACTGACGTCGGTTCAAGTAAACTTTGGACTATATCAGGACACTTGGATTGCAGTGGACAGGCAGTGTGGAGGAATATGAAATGGTTTTTGTGTAGTTTTATGGAAGTTTTTGTGTCGGGTGCTATTTTTCTAATACTGACTACGGACTACGGACCGGCCTCCCGGGTCTCTAGATGCACTTTGAGGAATAAAGAACTACTGCGGAGTATTCATCAGCATGAAGGTAAGTCACTAATGACTGAACTTCATTTTTTGGTGAATTATTAAAATAATAATTTAAAAGTATGGACTTCTTGGCGATGGTTAGACCAGTGAGGAGAATGCTGGAGGATGTAGTGTGCACCGTTTTTTAGGCGTGTGAGATAGTGTTCATTACTCCTCATCCTCCACAACATTGCTCACAAGCAAAGACGACCAGAACACCCTCCTGTTAGGTGGCATGAGAGGACAAAGATTGTGGATAATGTCTCTCTTCCTGGCCTCCTCAACCCCTATATCCCGTGGTTGCAAAAGAGTGGGCACCTTCATCTCGAATTTCTTCAAGAGGAAGTCCAATTCTGTGAAGTCGGTCTCCATATGGGAAAGCTTGAAAAACAGACTCTTGGAGCTACGCCACACGTGAATCTCCGCCATCTCTCCAAGCTTCGGTGCCTGTGCTTTTTTGACCTTGGTAGTGGAATGGCCATCCCTCCAATACAGCACATTGGCATTCTCCAGTTGGACAACATCCACTTTCCTGGAGTTGCAGTTTTGTTCTGAATAATTAAAAATCATAGGGAAATTGAAAATGTTGAAATGTCACAACAATTACAGAGAGTTGAAAGTTGTTTTACTTATAATTAAAATGTCTCTTTAAAAATGGTGGTAAAACAACAGTTTTAAAATGCCATTAAAACAGTCCAGTCTTTGACAAAAAAGGGAGAGTGGCTACTCAAGTCCTGGGCCAGGGCCTTAGGATGGGAGAAGGGGATCCTGGTGCCGCCGGCTGCTCCACTCCGGCCCTGCAGTGGCGTATACTGGATTCTCCCTTGGCGAGTGTTGCGGGGGACACAGGCCCGGGTGTTCAACCAGCACAGTTCACACACTCAACGCATTTGACTCATCTCGCGTTCCTTTACTTATCACTTTGTGCGCATTGTATCAAGTTTCTTGCCGTCGGCCCAGCCACGGCGTTCCTCCGTGGACTCACTTTCTTTGGACCACCGCTCTGTCCCGACTCGCACTTTCTGCGGTGGAACTCGCGGAAAGCACAGACAATTGTTCCAATTTGCGGAAAAGTTGCGGTGATTGTACAAAATTGCAAGATCGCACAAAATTCACAGGGATTGGTTGAATTTGCGTTAATAGTTGCGGTCGCGACATTGCGAATTCCTGGAGGGACTGATCTGCATGGTAACTGAGGCAGCTCTACAGGGCAGACTTCTTATGTTTTTGCCACCTTTGGCAATCTGTGTTTGCATTCTCTTCTGTGTGGCCTTTCTCATGTTCAGCATGTTCCAAACAGCTTTGAACGCTTTGGGTCCCATCAGTGAGAATTTCCTGGAGGCCGACAAAGTGAAACCACTACTGGATTTAACAAACACAGAAATGGTTGCGGCACAGGTCACAGTTGCACAGGCCAGGACGAAGAGAAAGTGACTGAGTCAACTTGTTACAAAGGAGTACATAGGCCTGGGACGATAATCAATAAATCAATTAATCGCACGATAAATGAAAATGAATTCGATAGTTTTTCCGGCCTCGATAAATCGCCATGTGCATGCGCACGTATTTGTTTTCCTCCAACCAGGCTGGATGACAAGAGGCTTCACTCTGCATCGGTCTCAGCACCTGGGGCGTTTGTTTTGCAGAATGAAAGGAGTGAACCCTCTTTTCAGTCATCCAGGATCTTTGTTTCCCAGAATGCATTTGGCAGCAACCGGCAGCGCTAGCTGTAAAGCTAAGCAGCTAAAAGCTATTTTACCGTAACTCTTGCTGCCGCGCTGTTAACACGTCACTTTTTAAAGTTTTAATATTTTTTCATGCGAGAAAGTCACAGTTTAGATCCCCAGTCTGTGGTCAGTTCATCCACATATCGCCTGTTAGGAGATTTCCTCCGACGTTTTTGGAGCTAATGTGGTAGCAGCGACCAGGAGGAGCGGGGCTTCCCACAGTCTGCAGCCGTCTGCAGCAGCTCACGGGCCGGTCAACCTCCGTCATTGGGGGAGAAAACGACTAAGAAAACTTATCAGCAGGTTTTTAGAGGTTTACCGCCGGCTGTTTTAATACTTTTTAGGAGATAAATGCTAGTCTCATTGATGAAATCTTACATCTGTGGAAGTCACATTAGTTTGTTTGAATGAAAAGTGGAGCTTCAGGTGTGTAACGTTATTGGACAGAAGAGCTGCACTGCACTGTTTATTATTTTTTGTTTATTTTATTTATTTAGGATAGTAGCTATATAAGTTGAAGTTCTTGTCATTCCAATTACAATGGTTAAAAAAAAAATACTCGCATTTAAAAGGGTCTACTTGCATTATTATGAAATATTATTATTATATTAGTGGTTAATTTGTTCTCAAAAAAATGTGTCAATATCGTTTATCGTCAATAATTTGTGGGACAATATATCGTCCAGCAAAATTTATCATCGTCCCAGGTCTAGGAGTACATGGTATTCGTGCCACGCCAGCGGTAATGACTGCGTTCAAACACGCACTAACATTCGGGGAATCAACTGCTATGTGTAAAAACTCATTCTCCACGTTGAAGAACTTATTTACCGAGCACGGACGCAGCATGTTGCGTAGACGGAAAGCACATCTCATCCAGCTGGCATTTGAGAATGACCTCAGTCGGAAATTCAAAGATGAATGGAAGGAGATGCTGTTAAGAAGGTTACACTCATCAGGAAAGAGGAGACTGCAACTCTACTGAAGGTAAGAGCTGGTTATTTTTATCATCTGTAGTGTTGCTACTGTTTGTGTTTGTTAGCAATGTGGTTATATCATTCGCTGTTGGACATCACATGTTAGATCAGCGCCGTCTGATCTGTGGAGTCTGTTTTTATGTCGCTCTGGGTTACCTGGCTTGTTTCTTGCTTCTGATTGGCTAGTGCAGTTATTCAGGTTTTCATCTGTTTGTAATGGTCGGGTTAGAATGAACATTGTGTTAGTTAAGCAGGTATATTTACTTGTGACAGTGTGTTATTGTAATGTTTCTTATTACGTATCTATGTGGCTTAGATAAAACAGTTGGGCTGCATAAGCTTTCTCATACTATGCATCACGTCATCGTCCTCCCTTGGTTTTCAGCTGCCCCCCCTTCTGTACTGAGCTGGCGCCAGGACTGTTTCTAGCATAATTACACTTTAATTAATTCAATTCAATTCAACTTATTTATAAAGCACATTTCATGCACAAGCTCGGGGGACTCCCGAGGCAGCGGCCACAGAAGCAAAAACTCGGGTCTGGGAAAAGTTCGGGGAGGCTATGGAGGAGGACTGCCGGTCAGCCTCGAAGAAATTCTGGCAAACCATCCGACACCTCAGGAGGGGGAAGCAGTGTTCCGCCAACACTGTTTACAGTGGAGGAGGGGAGCTGTTGACCTTGACTGGGGATATTGTCGGGCGGTGGAAGGAATACTTCGAGGATCTCCTCAATCCCACTGACACGCCTTCTGTCGAGGAAGCAGAGGCTGAGGACTCGAGAGGTCGATTCATTCATTACCCAAGCTGAAGTCACTGAGGTAGTCCAGAAGCTCCTTAGTGGCAAGGCACCAGGGGTGGATGAGATCCGCCCTGAGTACCTCAAGTCTCTGGATGTTGTGGGGCTGTCGTGGCTGACACGCCTCTGCAGCATCTTCAAAAAGGAGGACTGGAGGGTGTGTTCCAACTATTGGGGGATCATACTCCTCAGCCTCCCGGGGAAAGTCTATTCCAGGGTACTGGAGAGGAGAATTCGGCCGATAGTCGAACCTTGGATTCAGGAGGAACAATGCGGTTTTTGTCCTGCCGTGGAACGCTGGACCAGCTCTACACCCTCCGCAGGGTGCTCGAGGGTGCATGGGAGTTTGCCCAACCAGTCCACATGTGTTTTGTGGACTTGGAGAAGGCTTTCGACCGTGTCCCACGTGGCATCCTGTGGGAGGTGCTCTTGGAGTATGGGGTCGGAGGCCCTCTGCTGAGGGCTCTACGGTCCCTGTATGACCGGAGCAGGAGCTTGGTTCGCATGGCCGGCAATAAGTCAGACCTGTTTCCAGTGCGTGTTGGACTCTGGCAGGGCTGCCCTTTGTCACCGGTTCTGTTCATTATTTTTATGGACAGAATTTCTAGGCGCAGCCAAGGGTCGGGGGGGGGGTTATGGTTCGGGAGCCACTTGATTTCTTCTCTGCTTTTTGCGGATGATGTTGTCTTGTTGGCTCCCTCGAGCCAGGACCTTCAGCATGCACTGGGGTGGTTTACAGCCGAGTGTGAAGCAGCTGGGATGAGAATCAGCACCTCTAAGTCCGAGGCCATGGTTCTCGACCAGAAAAAGGTGGTTTGCACCCTCCAGGTCGGGGGAGAGTTCCTGCCTCAGGTGGAGGAGTTTAAGTATCTTGGGGTCTTGTTCACGAGTGGGGGAAGGATGGAGCGCGAGACTGACAGGCGGATCGGTGCAGTGGCCGCAGTAATACGGTCGTTGTATCGGTTCGTCGTGGTGAAGAAGGAGCTGAGCCAAAAGGCGAAGCTCTCAATTTACCGGTCAATCTACGTTCCCACCCTCACCTATGGTCATGAACTGTGGGTCATTACCGAAAGAACAGGATCACGGATACAAGTGGCCGAAATGAGCTTCCTCCGCAGGGTGGTGGGGCGCTCCCTTAGAGATAGGGTGAGGAGCTCTGTCACCCGGGAGGAGCTCGGAGTAGAGCCGCTGCTCCTCCACATCGAGAGGAGCCAGCTGAGGTGGCTCGGGCATCTGTATCGGATGCCCCCTGGACGCCTCCCTCGGGAGGTGTTCCGGGCATGTCCCACCGGGAGGAGGCCCCGAGGAAGACCCAGGACACGCTGGAGTGACTACGTTACTCGGCTGGCCTGAGAACGCCTTGGGGTCCCCCCGGAAGAGCTGGAGGAAGTTTCTCGGGAAAGGGAAGTCTGGGGATCCCTGCTCCGACTGCTGCCCCCGCGACCCGGATTCGGATGAAAATGGATGGATGGATGGATGGATGGATGGATGGATTTCATGCACAAGGCAGACTCAATGTGCTTCACAACAGGTAAAAACAGTCATAGAAAATCAATTAGAAATCAATTGGAGTGCAAGTGCAAGTAAACAATCATATATGCCATCTTCACCATATACACACTTAAACTCACGTATGCTATATGCTGTTGAAAAAAGATTTAGTTTTAATCTGTTTTTAAAAAATGGCTACTGATGTAGCATGTGTAACTGTATCAGGCAAGGTGTTCCATTTTTGTGGGGTATATACACTAAAAGTTGCCTCTTTCTTTGGATCTGGTGCGAGTAGGGATGTATATCGTTAGGATTTTATCGATACCGATACCCATACCGATACTCCTTATCGTTACTGATATCGATACTCTTATCGATACTACAACATGTAATTTAGTGTAAAAAATAATGATGTTAAAAGATTCAACCTTTTTTTTTGTTTGTTTTTTATTAGGGGGGCAGCAACCAGCATAAAAAATTGACAGCAGAGAGGAACACCTCCTTTAAACCCTCCTTTAAAGTCAACAGTTAACCTGCAGAAGCTGCAGTTAATCTATCATCATGATAAAATAGGATCTCCTTCTATGGATCTTGATGAATATTTAGCTTTTTTACTCTTAAAGTTGTATTGCTCTGACTCACAGCTCGCCTCAGCTCAGGTGATCTGCAGGTTGTTTTCACTTCATTGCTACGACGCTGCGCCCCGTGTGTGCGTGTATGTCTGTGTACAGCGCTGACACACACACACACACACACGCTGCATCCACAGCAGCCGGTCCATGTTCTTCACGCCGTAGACCAGTCAATTTATGAGACGTGTTACCGCAGAATAAACGACACAAGCAGCTCAGTGTTTCCACAGTCGGAGTTTTCTCCTCCTTTCTTACCGGAGTGACAGGGTCGCTCTGACTGCACTCTGCTCCTCAGCAGCAACATGAAGCTGCTGGAGCCTCCTCTGTCTCCTCACTGACCTGCTGCTCTACTGGACACTCCCTCCGCCTCCGACATGACTTAAAGTACTTTGCTGGGTCTCGGTGCGAGGCTTCAAACACATGACGACCCGACACAGGCGAACGGACCGGGCCGGACTCGTCTCGCTCCACACGCACCGTCAGGCCGTGTGTCAGCGCTGCAGCGCGGCAGCGCGGAGAGACGCTGCTGAGACTCGCCGCGGCTCGCCCGGTCCAAGTGCTGATTAGAGCGGCAGGGATCAGCTGCGGTGACCGCCGTGTAGCGGTTCTGTTGCGCTGACGGACCGGTGGGAATTGGGGGGTGACAAGCTGCTGTGGCGGCAGTGTCATTATTACGTGACGCTTAGGGAGACGTTCAAAAAGTACCGATAAGAGTACCGTTAGTCCAGAATCTTAACGGTACTCTGGTACCGACGCAATTATGGACCGGTACCAAAAAGTACCGGTCCACGGTATACATCACTAGGTGCGAGGGATGAGTAATGGCGCATTTCCACTAGCACGGCTCGGCACGGCTCAGCTCGGTTTGGTTGTGTTTCCATTACAACTGAGTATCACTAGTGCCGCCGTGACGTCATTTACACGGCGCCGAGCAACGCTCTAAACTCTGTAAATATATAACTTTAGCAACATTTGAAACATTTTCAGGCGAGAAAGTAGTCGTTTAGATCCCCAACGTGTTGAAAATCTGACTAAATACCAGCTGTTTACAATTTTGTTTCGACGAAGTCGGCGTTACTAAAGCTAGCCGTAGTGAGCAATGCACTTCCGGTTATTTTCACAAAATAAAACACCTGTTACCTTTTATCACAAGGAAAGCCATTACGATAGAATTGGTGCTTTTACTTTGTAAACAGGAAGTGAACCTACCCTCGCTGTAGCTAGCTTTAAACCGCCGTTTTGACTGCTCTCGTCCCGTTAACGGCATTTAACCGTTCATTATGCCTTACCGGAGAGTCTTGCCAGCTCTCAGATCGGCCTGGTTCATTGTAAAACATTTATTTATTGATGTAAATGTGGTGTTTTCTGTGCGTTCAGACCCCAAGGCAGTGCTGCTCTTGTGTCTCCACCGGGGCGAGGCTCGTAGGCTGGCCGGCGGAGCACGTCAGGAGCCGGGTTGCTGCCTCTATGATGTTGCGGTCGCTGCTCGGACCTGGAGCTTCACTTCTCCCAAAAACATCGGGGCAAACTTCTAAACAGCCGTCGTTTGGATAAACTAACCGCACATGGGGATCTAAACAGTAACTTTCTCGCATGAAAAAATATTAAAACTTAATAAAGTCACGTAATAACAGAGCCAGTCTCAATATTAGAAATTCTCTGGTAATAACAGGCTTCAGCAGGAACATTTCTGTTGTCGGTCGTCGCTTCCAGTGACGACACTCATCGGCCAATCAGTGGAAGGCAGTTGGCTGACGTCACGTTTTAGTAACGCTTCGGCTCGCTTGGAACCAGGGCTGAGGTGATACCAAAAGTGTACCTGGTTGCAGGTACTGCGTGCTAGTGGAAACACGCAAATAGCGCGCTGAGCCGAGCCGAGCCGAGACGAAGCGCGCTAGTGGAAATGCGCCATATGTTGCCACTGCCTGTTGACCGAAGTGTTCATGCTGGGGTGTAGCCTAAGTGATGAGCATATCTGTAATGTACTGAGGTGCAAGGCCATGTAGTGCTTTATAAACCAGGAGCAGTATTTTGAAATCGGTTCTTGTTCTAATGGGTAAACAGTGCAAAGATTTAAGAATGGGTGTGATGTGTGATATTTCTTGGTACCAGTGACGTCCAACGCGATGTGCTGGCGTGATCTCTACCAGTGCGTCTCTGAGTGTGGAGAACGACAGTGGCAGTTGGTTTGTAAAAAAAATTGTGTGAGGACCCTCTTTTCCTTCTGGGAGTCCATGAACACAAATGTTGTTTCTCCTGCTGCAGTCTTCAAGGTCTGCTAATTTTGTTTCCATAGTGTTAACACCAGGGTTTTCCTAGCAAGCCGTATGGGGAGTGTGCAGGAACCAGACAAAAACCAAGCAGTGCAACAGAGAGTGGCCTTTGTGACGTCTTAAAAAGTCTCTTTTGATCAACTTCAAAAATTAACTCAAACTTCCGTGGTCCCAACAACCAGCCTCCCTCAGTCCTTTTTCTTCTCTCCTCTCTTTTTTCCCTTTCCCCCTCATCCAGCTGGCCTTTGTCTCTGTTCCCTCCCCTTTGATTGGGAATGTACTTGGATGGGAGACCGCCTGGGAATACCGGGTGCTGTAAGCTTTTTCACTTTTCTTTGTACACAGCACCGACCGCTCTTTGTCTCATTCATGAAATAGCCTGCGTCTTTTCTATTCTTTTAAATAGCCTAGTCTTGCTGTCAACCTGTCTGCACTGTGGCCAGCACCACTCAGAACGCAAAATCAATACTTTTATGTTATAACCCTGTAATAATGACAGTAGACACAAGCTAAGCAAAAAGGAAAGAAAGAACGAACCAAGGACAGAAAGATCCCTTTCTACACCCGGAATTGGGCTTGGTGCTGATGATCATCAAGTTTATAGAGGCTATTTGTCACCTCAGCTCTCGCTTACGGCCATACCACCCTGAACACGCCCGATCTCGTCTGATCTCGGAAGCTAAGCAGGGTCGGGCCCGGTCAGTACTTGGATGGGAGACCGCCTTGGAATACCGGGTGCTGTAAGCTTTTTCACTTTTCTTTGTACACAGCACCGACCGCTCTTTGACTCATTCATTAAATAGCCTACGTCTTTTCTATTCTTTTAAATAGCCTAGTCTTGCTGTCAACCTGTCTGCACTGTGGCCTGCACCACTCAGAAAGCAAAATCAATACTTTACTGTCATTATTACAGGGTTATAACATAAAACACAAGCTAAGCAAAAAGGCAGGAAAGAAAGAACGAACCAAAGACGGAAAGATCCCTTTCTACACCCGGAATTGGGCTTGGTGCTGATGATCATCACGTTTATAGAGGCTATTTGTCACCTCAGCTCTCGCTTACGGCCATACCACCCTGAACGCGCCCGATCTCGTCTGATCTCGGAAGCTAAGCAGGGTCGGGCCCGGTCAGTACTTGGATGGGAGACCGCCTGGGAATACCGGGTGCTGTAAGCTTTTTCACTTTTTCACAGCACCGACTGCTCTTTGTCTCATTCATGAAATAGCCTACTTCTTTTCTATTCTTTTAAATAGCCTAGTCTTGCTGTCAACCTGTCTGCACTGTGGCCAGCACCACTCAGAAAGCAAAAACAATACTTTTATGTTATAACCCTGTAATAATGACAGTAGACACAAGCTAAGCAAAAAGGAAAGAAAGAACAAACCAAAGACAGAAAGATCCCTTTCTACACCCGGAATTGGGCTTGGTGCTGATGATCATCAAGTTTATAGAGGCTATTTGTCACCTCAGCTCTTGCTTACGGCTATACCACCCTGAACACGCCCGATCTCGTCTGATCTCTGAAGCTAAGCATGGTCGGGCCCGGTCAGTACTTGGATGGGAGACCGCCTGGGAATACCGGGTACCCCCCGGCAGTGCTAGCACTGGTCGGGGGAGGTTGTTTAAGTTTTCCTTTTCGAATATACGGACGGATTTACCGGTTTTGACCCTATTTTATTCAATTTGACCATGTCTAAAGCTAGCAGGAATTCGGCCTCGGTTGCATCCGCTCTCTCCTCTGTGGGTCCTGCAAAGGACGCACAGAGGACCTGTGAACAGCTCAGCGGGACCTGTGAACAGCTCAGCTGGCCCTGCTAGCAACTCAGCAGGACCGGTGAACAACTCAGCGGGACAGGCGGGCATGCCAGCCCAGGCGGCGGCGGCGGCGGCTGATTCGGCGGGACGAGAGAGCAGCACGGGACCCGGCGGTGCGGCCGGGAGGACGGCGGTGGATTCGGCGGGACGAGCAGTGGATTCGGCGGGACGGGCGGAGGCTCCGGCGGCGGCTTCGTTGGCTGCGACGGCCGGGAGGGAGAGAGAAACGGCGGCTGCTCTTCTGGCAGCGAGGAGAGCCAAGGCTGCTGGGGCTGGAGCAGCGGCTGGAGCGGGGGCTGGAGCAGCGGCTGGAGCCGCGGCTGGCCCGTCCGTGGCAGCGAGACCCCAGCATGCCTACGAGAAGGACCTCACCGTGCTCCTGGAGCTGCAGGGGAATCTACCCGTCTCCGCGATGGAGCTCATGCGGGCGGTGAGAGGCTTGTGTGGGGGCTTGGTGGCTTGTCGTGCCACCGGTCCTCGCGCATATGAAGTCACAATGACACACATCAAGGGTAAGGAGCGCATTCTCGATGGTTTTAAGATTGGTGACACTGCTGTATTAGCCAAAGGTCTGTGTAATGATGAGCTGGTGGTTTCTTTTCTCAATCTGCCTGCCTATGTAACCGATGAGGAGATTGTGGTGAAGTTAGAGAGCTGGGGGGTGGGAGCTGCCTCCCCGATCAGGAGGAGAATGTGGCCGGGGACCAATGTCGCTGATGGCACCAGGTTCCTAAAAGTCAAGTTCAACGATAAAGTACAGAGCCTGCCGTACTCGGCCAGATTTGAGACGGCCCTTGGGCCCGAATACTTCAGAGTAATCCATGATCGGCAGGTTAAAGTGTGCAGGATGTGCCTGCAGCCGGGCCACATCCTGCGTGATTGCCCAGAATTTTTCTGCCATAAGTGCGGGGTCCAGGGGCATTATGTGCGGGAGTGTGCGGCCAGGAGGGAGTCACAAGAGGAGAAATGTTTGTTGTGTAACAATGTCAATTCTAGATGCTCTTGTAAAGAGAGCGAGGAGGAGGAGGAGGAGGAGGAGGAGGAGAAGGAGGAGGAGGAGGACGCAGGCTCCTCCGCAGAGCTCCTCTCGGAGGAGGAGGAGAGCGGGAGCGAGGAGGACATGGAGCAGGAAGGGGCGGGTGTGGCCGTGACGGCTGACCTAGCCCGGGCTGGATCCCAAGAGCTGGTGGGCAGCGAGCAGCAGGACCCGAGCGAGGGGGCGGGTGTGGCCGTGAGGGCTGACCTAGCCCGGGCTGGGCCCCCGGAGCAGGCAGCGGCGCCGACAGGCCCGAGCCAGGCGGAGCTCATCGGCTCCAGCCTGGACGGCCTGGAGGAGGTCGTAGGTGACAGCCGGGAGGGGGACGGCTCCGGTCTTGAAGAAGACGAGGAGCTGCCCTCAGCCCAGGTGCTGGTCATTCAGGGGGGCTCAGCCGGTGAGGGGCCACTGCTCGAGGGACGGCAGGGAGGGGTCCCTGTCGTCCCTCAGACACAGCTCGGGACCAGCTCCGACACCGACATGGACCTGGACCTGGTCAAGCAGGTCAGGACGGGCCGCAAAAATAAGAAAAGAAAAACCAAGCCATAATATGCATTTCTCCCACTAGGTGCTCCTCATGGCTTCCCTCCTCTCTCTTAATGCTCGAGGGCTCCGCACGTGGGTCAAAACCAGGGCCATTTTGGCCAGTGTTAAAAGCAGCGACATTTTGTGTTTGCAGGAAACCTGGTGGGATCAGCGGGTGGAGCAAAGGGTGCGGGGGGAGTGGAAGGGCAGCATGGCCAACAACAACGGAGGTGTTACCTCCGGAGGGGTTGCTGTGCTGTTCGGGGAGGCAGCGGGGGTTACGTGGGTAGAGGTGCATTCAGACGGCGAAGGTAGAGTAATAGTGTTGGATATTGTGTGTCCAAAGTGGGCAGGCAGGTTGATTAATGTGTACGCTCATAATGACGAAGTAAAAAGAAAAAAACTGTTTCTGGAGTTGGAGAGGTGGATCACTCCCGCCACCATCATCGTGGGGGACCTGAACCTGGTTCAGACCCTGGATGATGTGGGTGGGAGGGAGAAGCTGAAGTCTGATGTAAGTAGGTTTGTATTTGCTGATTTGTGTGTGAAAAATGATTTGATTGATGTGTACAGGGTTCTCAACCCAGGCAGGCGGGCCTACAGCCGGGTCCAGGTGGTGCAGGGCCGCAGTCGCCGCTCCCGGATCGACTTGCTCCTGGCCTCCGGGGGGTTGCTGAGGGGGATTCGGGGGGTCGCTTATGAGCCTTGCCCATGGAGCGATCACCTGTTCCTGCGATGCAGCTTCTCGGAGCGGGGGGACGTCCGGGGGGGCGGCCTGTGGGTCCTCAACTCTGGCCTGCTGGAGGACCGCCGCTTCAGAGGTAAGCTAGACAGACTGTTGTTGTATTGTGTGCATGAGTGTGATGATGAAGAGGGCTTGTTGGGGAGGTGGGGGGATTTTAAAACCAGAATTAAAAAACTAGCTGTCAATTTTTCTAAACATAAAAGATGGCAGGAAAGGATGGAGGAGGTCAAATTAAAGCAGATATCAGTGGCACGGCCGTTTCGGCTAATGCTGTGTTCAAGGCAGGCTTTTGAAACCGTAAGTTACAGCTTCAAGTCACAACTACGACTTGGTAGCGTTCCAGGTAACCCGTAGCTCGTGTTTTTACCGTCCTGTTGTCTGTGAAAGTTCCCTATAACGGCCACTCGTAACTTCCGACCCGTGAACTCGTACCAGATCGAACTGGTATGACTTCACAGGAAGGAAAAACACAAAGTACGAGTTTCCTTGAACGCACCATGAGTTAGCAGCCCCCGCCCTTGTCAGGCATCAATTGGTCCTCGTGCTACGTCACCACATTCACGCGCATCCCTTGGCTGCACACACAGCCCTTCATGCCGTTCTCTCCCCTCATTGGATAACACTTGTATCCCACAAGGAAAATTTTCTCCTCGGGTTACAGCAGAGCAGAGTGACGGAGAGACTCGTGTTTAGGCTGAAATACTTCATGTAAGTGATTGCTGACGGAAAATAGGACTATTTAGGACTTATATTAACAAAAACATTCCACTGATATCTGCTTTAAACAACATCATTAAAACCGTCATAGCTGACATAGACACGGCAACGGGGCCGCAGTTGGCCAGCCTGGAGGCCGCAAAGGCGAGGTTGGCTGAGCTGCACAGCGCCAAATGCGCTGCCGCAGCTCTGCGCGCTAAGGCCGATGACCTCCTCCATGGAGAGAAGTACTCGGCCTATTTTCTTGGTTTAGAAAAGCAGAAACAACAGAAACAGTTGATAGAGCAGTTGACTGACGAAACAGGGAAAGTTACATCTGAGCCGGAGGAAGTAGAGAAGATAGCTGTAGAGTTTTATAGGAAGCTGTTCAGTAGGGAGGGGGTAGATGGGGGGAGGGGGGAGCAGCTTCTTCACAGAATTGCAGGTAGGTTAAGTAAAGATGATTGTGTGTCCTTAGAGGGCAAAATTACGGAGGATGAGGTCGCCAGGGCCGTAGCCGGCTTATCCAGGGCCAAGAGCCCCGGGGAGGACGGCCTCACCTCCGAGCTTTATATCTGCTGTGCAGAGTTCCTGGTGCCTCTGCTAACTCAGCTATTTAATGAGATGCTAGATTCAGATAAAGCGCCAGAGGGGTTTGGGGCGGGAGTAATCTCCCTGCTCTTCAAAAAGGGAGAGAGGAACAGCATTTCAAACTACAGGCCCATAAGCCTACTCAATGTTGACTATAAAATATTAGCAAAAGTCATCACCAACAGGGTGAAGGAGGTGGCCGGGGACGTCGTAACCAGCCTCCAGGCTTACGGCGTCCCCGGCCGGGACATTGCAGATTCCATTTTGACTGTGCAGGGGGTGGTCCGGGGGATGGAGGAGTCCGGTAAAGGGCTCCTCCTGAACCTGGACCTGGAGAAGGCTTTTGACAGGGTGGACCACTCCTTTTTGTTCTCCACCCTGTCAGCCTTGGGCTTCGGCCCAGTCATAATGAGACTGGTGGGGCTCCTGTACCGGGGAGCACAGTCTAAATTAAAAATTAATGGTAAGTTGAGTATCCCTTTTCCTATCAGCAGGTCGGTGCGGCAGGGTTGCCCCCTGTCGCCGCTGCTGTTCACTTTCGTCATCGAGTCTCTGGTGGCCGCTGTCGCAGCCGACGGCCGCCTGCCGGGACTGCCCGTGGCGCCGGGGCTCAGGAGGGTCACCGTCGTCCCCTTTGCGGACGACGTGACCATCCTGGCCTCGGCGCCGGAGCAAATTGATCATATACTAGAGCACATCGCGGCCTTCGAGGCAGCCTCGGGGGCCCGCTTGAACCGGGCCAAGTCCAATTTAATGGCGAGTGGGGGGGGATTAGGTAGGTGGGGCTTTAATGTAATACAGCAGGTCAAGGTATTAGGAGTATTTGTGGGCATAGGTGGGGTCAGGGCCTCACAGAGTAATTGGGACGCGGTCATTAGTCGGGTGAAACATGTTGTTAACAGGTGGCGGCCCCGTGGCCTCAGCCTGAGAGGAAAGGTAATAGTGTGGAACGCTCTAGTAGCCTCCACTCTAGTACATGTTTTGGGAACCTGCGAGCTGCCACAGTGGGCACTAAAAGTCCTGCAGGACACCCTCTCCACATTCCTCTGGAGGGGGAGGGCCAATTCGATCGCTCGGCAGGTGTTAATCGGTAATAAACGGGAGGGGGGTTTAGGACTGATTGACATGAGTGCCAAAAGAGATGCACTGCGGCTAAAAATTGTTAGGAAGTTTCTGGATCCGGCCAGGCAGTACCCCTGGGAGGGCGCGATGGCCGGCTGTTTGGCTCAGTACGGTGAGGGGGACGTGTACAACCTGTGCACTCTCCCTCCCAGAACGGCCTACAGCCGGCTGCCGCCGTTCTTCCAGGAGGTGCTAGAGGCGTGGGGCAAGTTGCTGCCCCGCCTCGAGCCTTCGGAGGTGAACAGGAGCAGTATTGCGCAATTACCTTTCCTCCAGACTCCCTTCCTCCAGCACGGGGGGAGGGCGCTGTCCTGCGCTCCGCTGCGGGCGGCGGGGGTCACGAGGATAGGTCAGGTGATTGACGGGGAGGGGCTCTTTGATTTTCAAAGAGCCAAAACTTCACTCAACATGGGAGGGATTACTTTTAGGCCGGGGCACATTAGAAGCACCGGTTCTAGAGTAGATAGGGCCATGCCAGAGTCCTGGAGGAGGGCTCTCTGCACCACCGGACCGGTGCGGGAGCCCCGGTTGGGTTTCCTCCTGTGCCTGACCCCCACCACGGTCACACCCTTTCTGGACACAAATACCAAAGCCATGTACCGTATCCTCGCGTCCGGGCTGGGGAGGCGGCCTTCCTCCGAGGCAGCTTGGAGGGGGCTCTTCCCCGGCTCGGACGTGAGCTCAATCTGGCAGAATCTTCATATCCCACACATCCCCCACAGCTCCCACGATCTGGATTTCCGTATCAGGCACAGGAGGGTATACACCGGGGTCGTCCTGCACCAGGTCCACAGAGAGCTCTTCTCCAGGACCTGTGCAGTATGTCAGTTAGGGGACGAGGATGATTTGCATTTGTTTGTGCACTGCCCGAGTTTGGTTGTTTTTCATGTGTTTTTGTTGGACGTTTTGCACTCACACTGCCATTACAAACATACTGCACTCTGCTCTTTGGACTCAGCAACAAACACACACTCATCAATACACTGCTTTCACTGGCACGACAGGCAACATGGCTACGCAGAAACACAGTACTTCACGAACACAGGCACACATCCGTCACAAACATCTGGAAAACCATCACACAGTCACATTTCAGGACACTGCACCGCACCAATCAGCTGGACTCACTGGTGGCGGGCAGTTCTTTTTGTTTTGTCAATGAGTTGGGTGATTTGAGTTTCTGTGATATGTTTTGAAAATTTAAGTATGTGTAATGAGTGTTTGATTTGATTTGAATTGAATGTTTCAGTGTTGGTGTAGGGTTATGTGTTGGGGTTTATGTCAGTGATGTGGTTTCTCTTTTCTTTTGCAGTTTTGTTTATTTCTAGTCTTGTCTGTTTTTGATTGCTTTGCCAGTTTTCATTCATTTCATTCATTTCCAAGTTTTGCTCAGTTCGAGTTTTGATTGTTTGCATTTTTGATTCTTTTCCAGTTTTGTTCTTTTACAGTTTGGTTTACTTTCAGTTTTCATACCAAGTTCTGTTTATTTCTGTATGGTTTATTTCCAGTTTTGTTGATTTCCTGTTTGGCTCATTTCAGTACTGTATGTGTGTTGTCTGTGATTTTAATGAAAAGAGAATGTCAAATTAATATGTGTGATATATTTTCATAATAAAAGATAAAAAAAAAAACACGCCCGATCTCGTCTGATCTCGGAAGCTAAGCAGGGTCGGGCCCGGTCAGTACTTGGATGGGAGACCGCCTGGGAATACCGGGTGCTGTAAGCTTTTTCACAGCACCGACTGCTCTTTGTCTCATTCATGAAATAGCCTACTTCTTTTCTATTCTTTTAAATAGCCTAGTCTTGCTGTCAACCTGTCTGCACTGTGGCCAGCACCACTCAGAAAGCAAAAACAATACTTTTATGTTATAACCCTGTAATAATGACAGTAGACACAAGCTAAGCAAAAAGGAAAGAAAGAACAAACCAAAGACAGAAAGATCCCTTTCTACACCCGGAATTGGGCTTGGTGCTGATGATCATCAAGTTTATAGAGGCTATTTGTCACCTCAGCTCTCGCTTACGGCCATACCACCCTGAGACACGCTTGAGTGTGGACGTGTGGTTGGGAGCTCCTGAGGATTTGTGATTGTTTGCGAATTTGACTGGCATTTACGATTCATTGGAAGCTCACGGACTTCGTTCTTATTTAATTACTCTTTCCTTTGTTTAATCTTTTCTTAATTTTATGAACTTTTGATTTTCCGTGTATTTTGAGTTTTTTGATAGTTTGGTGAATTCCCCCCGGCAGTGCTAGCACTGGTCGGGGGAGGTTGATTTAAGTTTACCTTTTGAAAAATACCCGGACGGATACAATGGCAACGACCAAAAGTAAGTCTAATTTGACCATGGCTAAAGTTAATAGGATTTCGGACCTGGTTGCATCCGCTCTCTCCTCTGTGGGTCCTGCAAAGGATCCACAGAGGAGAGATGAATTAAATGGTTTGTATGATTTAAGACGAGATAGCACAGGTAAGATTATTAATGGGATCGAGTCTATGAGCGATGATGATTTTGTGAACTGTAATGGGTGGAAAACTGTGAGGGCGAAGGAGCGTGTGGCTGCTGCCTCCGGGCAGCCAGCCACGAGGGCCGGGCCGACTTCCGGGTCGGCTACGGGGTCTGCTGGCGCAGCTGGAGCTGCGTCACGGAGCGCGACGGCCACGCGGGCGGAGGACGCCAGAGCGGTGGGTCCGTCGGCGGGTCGAGCGGGGCCGGGAACGGCGAGGACCGCGGCTTCGGCGGCGGGACGGAGCGTGTCCTTTGCTCCGGGAGTGACCAAGGCAGCGGCGGCTCCGGTGGCGGGGAAACCAGCGGCCAGAGCGGCGGCGGCGGCGGTCAATCAGGCGGGACGAGTGGGGGCAGCTGTGGCGGCCATGAACGCTGCTGGCAGGTCCGGAGCGACGGCCAGCTCGGCGGGACCGGCGAACAACTCAGCGGGACCTGTGAACAGCTCAGCGGGACCTGTGAACAGCTCAGCTGGCCCTGCTAGCAACTCAGCAGGACCGGTGAACAACTCAGCGGGACGGGCGGGCATGCCAGCCCAGGCAGCGGCGGCGGCGGCTGATTCGGCGGGACGAGAGAGCAGCACGGGACCCGGCGGTGCGGCCGGGAGGACGGCGGTGGATTCGGCGGGACGGGCGGAGGCTCCGGCGGCGGCTTCGTTGGCTGCGACGGCCGGGAGGGAGAGAGAAACGGCGGCTGCTCTTCTGGCAGCGAGGAGAGCCAAGGCTGCTGGGGCTGGAGCAGCGGCTGGAGCAGCGGCTGGAGCAGCGGCTGGAGCGGGGGCTGGAGCAGCGGCTGGAGCCGCGGCTGGCCCGTCCGTGGCAGCGAGACCCCAGCATGCCTACGAGAAGGACCTCACCGTGCTCCTGGAGCTGCAGGGGAATCTACCCGTCTCCGCGATGGAGCTCATGCGGGCGGTGAGAGGCTTGGGTGGGGGATTGGTGGCTTGTCGCGCCACCGGTCCTCGCGCCTACGAGGTAACGATGACGCACATTAAGGGTAAGGAGCGTATACTTGATGGTTTCAAAATTGGTGATACATCTGTGCTAGCGAAGGGGCTATGTAATGATGAACTGGTGGTGTCGTTCCTCAACCTGCCTGCCTACATTACTGACGATGAAATCATAACTAAGTTAGAGAGCTGGGGGGTGGGAGCTGCCTCCCCGATCAGGAGGAGAATGTGGCCGGGGACCAATGTGGCTGATGGCACCAGGTTCCTAAAAGTTAAGTTTAATGACAAAATCCAGAGCCTGCCGTACTCGGCACGGTTCGAGACGGCCCTTGGGCCAGAATATTTCCGGGTCATTCACGACCGACAGGTCAAAGTGTGCAGGATGTGCCTGCAGCCAGGCCACATCCTGCGTGACTGCCCGGAGTTCTTTTGCCACAAGTGCGGGGTCCAGGGGCATTATGTGCGGGAGTGTGCGGCCAGGAGGGAGTCGCAAGAGGAGAAATGTTTATTGTGTAACAATGTTACGTCCAGATGCTCTTGTAAGGAGAGCGAGGAGGAGGAGGAGGAGGAGGAGAAGGAGGAGGAGGAGGACGCAGGCTCCTCCGCAGAGCTCCTCTCGGAGGAGGAGGAGAGCGGGAGCGAGGAGGACATGGAGCAGGAAGGGGCGGGTGTGGCCGTGACGGCTGACCTAGCCCGGGCTGGATCCCAAGAGCTGGTGGGCAGCGAGCAGCAGGACCCGAGCGAGGGGGCGGGTGTGGCCGTGAGGGCTGACCTAGCCCGGGCTGGGCCCCCGGAGCAGGCAGCGGCGCCGACAGGCCCGAGCCAGGCGGAGCTCATCGGCTCCAGCCTGGACGGCCTGGAGGAGGTCGTAGGTGACAGCCGGGAGGGGGACGGCTCCGGTCTTGAAGAAGACGAGGAGCTGCCCTCAGCCCAGGTGGTGGTCATTCAGAGGGGCTCAGCCGGTGAGGGGCCACTGCTCGAGGGGCGGCAGGGAGGGGTCCCTGTCGTCCCTCAGACACAGCTCGGGACCAGCTCCGACACCGACATGGACCTGGACCTGGTCAAGCAGGTCAGGACTGGCCGAAAAAATAAGAAAAGAAAAACCAAGCCATGATATGCATTTCTCCCACTAGGTGCCCCTGATGGCTTCCCTCCTCTCTCTTAATGCTCGAGGGCTCCGCACGTGGGTCAAAACCAGGGCCATTTTGGCTAGTGTTAAAGATAATGACATTCTGTGTTTGCTCCACCCGCTGATCCCACCAGGTTTCCTGCAAAGGGTGCGGGGGGAGTGGAAGGGCAGCATGGCCAACAACAACGGAGGTGTTACCTCCGGAGGGGTTGCTGTGCTGTTCGGGGAGGCAGCGGGGGTTACGTGGGTAGAGGTGCATTCAGATAGCGAAGGTAGAGTAATAGTGTTGGATATTGTGTGTCCACAGTGGGCAGGCAGGTTGATTAATGTGTACGCTCATAATGATGAAGTAAAAAGGAAAAAACTCTTTCTGGAGTTGGAAAGGTGGATCACTCCCGCCACCATCATCGTGGGGGACCTGAACCTGGTTCAGACCCTGGATGATGTGGGTGGGAGGGAGAAGCTCAAATCCGACATCAGTAGGTTTGTATTTGCTGATTTGTGTGTTAAAAATGACCTTATCGATGTATTCAGGGTTCTCAACCCAGGCAGGCGGGCCTACAGCCGGGTCCAGGTGGTGCAGGGCCGCAGTCGCCGCTCCCGGATCGACTTGCTCCTGGCCTCCGGGGGGTTGCTGAGGGGGATTCGGGGGGTCGCTTATGAGCCTTGCCCATGGAGCGATCACCTGTTCCTGCGATGCAGCTTCTCGGAGCGGGGGGACGTCCGGGGGGGCGGCCTGTGGGTCCTCAACTCTGGCCTGCTGGAGGACCGCCGCTTCAGAGGTAAGCTAGACAGACTGTTGTTGTATTGTGTACATGAGTGTGATGATGAAGAGGGTTTGTTGGGGAGGTGGGGGGATTTTAAAACCAGAATTAAAAAACTAGCTGTCAATTTTTCTAAACATAAAAGATGGCAGGAAAGGATGGAGGAGGTCAAATTAAATAACATCATTAAAACCGTCATAGCTGACATAGACACGGCAACCGGGGCAGACATCAGATCCGGAGGAAGTTGAGCGCATAGCGGTAGAGTTTTATAGGAAGCTGTTTAGTAGGGAGGGGGTAGATGGGGGGAGGGGGGAGCAGCTTCTTCAGCGAGTGAAGGGTAGGTTGAGTGAGGAGGAGTGTGTGTCCTTAGAGGGCAAAATCTCAGAGGATGAGGTCGCCAGGGCCGTAGCCGGCTTATCCAGGGCCAAGAGCCCCGGGGAGGACGGCCTCACCTCTGAACTGTATATTTGTTGTGCGGAGTTCCTGGTGCCTCTGCTGACACAATTGTTTAATGAAATGTTAGAAGCAGATAGAGCGCCAGAGGGGTTCGGAGCGGGAGTAATCTCCCTGCTCTTTAAGAAAGGGGAAAGAAGCAGCATCGCAAACTACAGGCCCATAAGCCTGCTTAATGTTGATTACAAAATTCTAGCGAAAGTCATCACCAACAGGGTGAAGGAGGTGGCCGGGGACGTCGTAACCAGCCTCCAGGCTTACGGCGTCCCCGGCCGGGACATTGCAGATTCCATTTTGACTGTGCAGGGGGTGGTCCGGGGGATGGAGGAGTCCGGCAAAGGGCTCCTCCTGAACCTGGACCTGGAGAAGGCTTTTGACAGGGTGGACCACTCTTTTTTGTTCTCCACCCTGTCGGCCTTGGGCTTCGGTCCGGCTAAAAGTGATTAGGAAGTTTCTGGATCCGGCCAGGCAGTACCCCTGGGAGGGCGCGATGGCTGGCTGTTTGGCTCAGTACGGTGAGGGGGACGTGTACAACCTGTGCACTCTCCCTCCCAGAACGGCCTACAGCCGGCTGCCGCCGTTCTTCCGGGAGGTGCTAGAGGCGTGGGGCAAGTTGCTGCCCCGCCTCAAGCCTTCGGAGGTGAACAGGAGCAGTATTGCACAGTTACCTTTCCTCCAGACTCCCTTCCTCCAGCACGGGGGGAGGGCGCTGTCCTGCGCTCCGCTGCGGGCGGCGGGGGTCACGAGGATAGGTCAGGTGATTGACGGGGAGGGGCTCTTTGATTTTCAAAGAGCCAAAACTTCACTGAACAGGGGAGGGATTACTTTTAGGCCGGGGCACATTAGAAGCACCGGTTCTAGAGTAGATAGGGCCATGCCAGAGTCCTGGAGGAGGGCTCTCTGCACCACCGGACCGGTGCGGGAGCCCCGGTTGGCGTTCCTCCTGTGCCTGACCCCCACCCAGGACACACCCTTTACAGACACCAACACCAAGACCATGTACCGTATCCTCGCGTCCGGGCTGGGGAGGCGGCCTTCCTCCGAGGCAGCTTGGAGGGGGCTCTTCCCCGGCTCGGACGTGAGCAAAATCTGGACCAATCTCAATATCCCACACATCTCACATAACTGTCATGATCTGGACTTTAGAATCAGGCACAGGAGGGTCTACACCGGGGTCGTCCTGCACCAGGTCCACAGAGAGCTCTTCTCCAGGACCTGTGCAGTTTGTCAGATAGGGGACGAAGACGATGTTCATTTGTTTGTGCACTGTCCGCGTTTGGTTTCATTTCATGTCGTTTTGTTGAACATTTTGCGCACTCATTGCAACTTCAAACCATGCACACTCACACCCTGGACTCTGCTTTTTGGACTTCGCAGCAAACATACACTCACAAACACTATACTCTCACTTGCACGACAGGCCACATGGATCAGACGAAACATCGCACTGCACGAGCACAGGCACACTACAGTCACAAACATCTGGAGAGCACTTACACAGGCACATTTCAGAGCACTGCACCACACCGGACATTTGGACTCACTGGTGGCGGGCAGTTCTTTTTGTTTTGTCAATGAGTTGGGTGATTTGAGTTTTTGTGATTTGTTTTGATTTGTTTGAAAATGTGTGTTTGAATTGAATGTTTCAGTGTTGGTGTCGGGTTATGTGTTGGGGTTGATGTCAGTGATGTGGTTTCTCTTTTCTTTTGCAGTTTTGTTCATTTCTAGTCTTGTCTGTTTTTGATTGTTTTGCAAGTTTTCATTCATTTCATTCATTTTCAAGTTTTGCTCAGTTCGAGTTTTGATTGTTTGCATTTTTGATTCTTTTCCAGTTTTGTTCCTTTACAGTTTGGTTTACTTTAAGTTTTCATCCCAAGTTCTGTTTATTTCTGTATGGTTCATTTCCAGTTTTGATTATTTCCAGGTTGGTTTATTTATGAGTACTGTCCTGTGTGTTGTCTGTGATTTTAAAGCAAAGTCTGTGTATATAAAAAGAATGTGATATATTTTTCATAATAAAAGATAAAAATAAAAAAACACGCCCGATCTCGTCTGATCTCGGAAGCTAAGCAGGGTCGGGCCCGGTCAGTACTTGGATGGGAGACCGCCTGGGAATACCAGGTGCTGTAAGCTTTTTCACTTTTTCACTTTTTCACAGCACCGACTGCTCTTTGTCTCATTCATGAAATAGCCTACTTCTTTTCTATTCTTTTAAATAGCCTAGTCTTGCTGTCAACCTGTCTGCACTGTGGCCAGCACCACTCAGAAAGCAAAAACAATACTTTTATGTTATAACCCTGTAATAATGACAGTAGACACAAGCTAAGCAAAAAGGAAAGAAAGAACAAACCAAAGACAGAAAGATCCCTTTCTACACCCGGAATTGGGCTTGGTGCTGATGATCATCAAGTTTATAGAGGCTATTTGTCACCTCAGCTCTCGCTTACGGCCATACCACCCTGAACACGCCCCTGTGGGTCGTCAGTGTGCAGGTGTGAGTGGAGGTGAGAGGACGTGTGGAGAGAGAGCAGAGAGCAGTGTGAGTGATTGTTTGATTGATTGATTGTTTGTTGGTTTGTTTGAGGTGAGAGAGGCTCACAGACCTCGGTTTTCTTTCTAGTTTATCTTTCCCTTGGTTATTCTTTAATTGTATGAACTTTTTGTTTTCTGTGTAATTTTTGTTGAGTTAAGTGGTGATTTCCCCCCCGGCAGTGTGAACACTGGTCGGGGGAGGTATTTTTGTTAAGATTTTTTCAAATACACGGACGGATAATGAGTAAACTGACCAAGAACACTTTGACTAAGGCTAAGCACAATGGACCGGTTTTGGCTGCACCCGCTCCCCCCTCTGTAGGCTCGGCTCTGGGCCTACAGAAGGGGGATGAGACAAACGGTTTGTATGATTTAAGAGTGAACAAGGAGGGTAAATTGGTGGTAAGTATCGAGTCTGTGAGCGAGAATGAGTGTGTGAGTGAGGGTGTGGATGAGGGAGAGGGAGAGTGGAGACTGGTGCAGCGGAGAAACCAGGCAGCTGCTGCAACTGCTGCTGCTAGGGAGCCTCCGGCGGCTGGGGGCAGCAGTGAGGCCGGGAAGGGAGGAGGAAGTGGCCCGCCTCGAGCAGCAGCAGCGTCCAAGCCGGGCTCGGCGGCCGGGGGGTCCCGTGCACCGGGGAAACCCGGCTCGGCGGTGGCGGCGGTGAGCAGGGTGGTTGGTCCTGTGGCGAAAGCGGCGGCGGGACGAGCTATGTCGGAGCCGGGGAGGCAAACGAGGGTCGAGGCGGCGGGGAAAGCCGCGAGCGCGCCGGGCAAAGGTCCGGGACCGGGGACAGCTGGACGAGGAGCGGCTTCAGGAGCCGGAGGAGGCGGTAAGACCGGGGCTGCGGCGGCGGTGGCCGGCATGGGGACGAGGGCCAGTGCGGGGGGGCCAGCCCGGCCGGCCACGGCGGCGGCTATGCTCGCGGTGAAGGAGGCGGCAGCGGCAGCGGCAGCGGCAGGGCGGCAGCCTGTGGCTTCGGCTCGGGGGGCGGCGGCACAGACCGCGGCGTCCCGCGAGCCTGAAGCTCAGGTTAGCTTCTCTAAGGAGCTGACTGTGGCGTTGGAGCTGCAGGGGACGGAGGAGATCTCTGTGATGGAGCTGATGAGAACAGTGAGGGGGCTCTGCGGAGGCTTGGTCGCATGCAGAGCCACAGGACAGAGGACATATGAGGTAACTATGTCACATGAGAAAGGTAAGGAGAGGCTGTTGGATGGGTTTAAAATGAATAACACGGTAGTCTTGGCTAAAGAATTAAGTAATGACGAGTTGGTGGTTTCTTTTCTAAATTTACCGGTGTATGTAACAGATGGGGATATTCTGGGGAAATTAGCTAATTGGGGGGTGGGGGCCGCCTCCCCCATAAGGAGGAGGATGTGGCCGGGCACCAAGGTGGCGGATGGAACCAGGTTTCTGAAGGTTAAATTCAGTGACAAGGTGCAGTCTCTCCCCTACTCTGCTAGGTTCGAGACGGCGTTGGGCCCGGAATACTTCAGGGTCATCCACGACAGGCAGGTCCGGGTCTGCAGGATGTGCCTGCAGCCCGGACACATCCTCCGGGACTGCCCGGAGTTCAGCTGCCACAAGTGCGGGGTCCAGGGGCACTACGCCAGGGAGTGCCTGGGTAAGGCTCGTGGAGGAGAGGTGGAGCAGTGCGCGGTGTGCAGGCAGGGTCTCTCCAGCTGCGCCTGCGGAGGTAGCAGTGGAGGTGAAACGGCTGGGGGAGGGGACGAAGCTTCGGTGGCCTCCTCTGTTTTGCTGCTCTCAGATTCTGGGGGCAGCGAGGTAGAGGAGGAGATGGAGCAGGAGGGCGATGGTGATGATGATGATGATGATGATGATGATGACGACGACGACGATGATGGCAGCAGGGCGGGTGTGGCCGTGAGGGCTGACCTAGCCAGGGCTGGACCCCAGAAATCAACTGATGGGCAGGAGGAGCAGAGCAAGGGGGCGGGTGTAGCCGTGATGGCCGACCTAGCCCGGGCCGGGCCCCCCAGACAGAAGGTGACCCTGAAGGCCCCGCCCCAGACTGACCTGTTGGGGTCCAGCTGGGACGGGGTCTCGGTGGTGGCCGAGACTGGTCTGGTCGAGGGTGGCGACGAGCCTGGAGAGGACTCGGAGCTGCCCTCGGCCCAGAGGCCGGTAAATGACAGGGGTCCGGCCGGTGATGCTCCACTGCCAGGGGGGCGGCTGGGAGGGGTCCCAGTCGCCTCCCACTTCAACATTGGGGCCGGCTCGGACACCGACCATGACCCTGAGGCGCCCCAGCCGGGTAAGAACAGGAAAAATAAAAGAAAGAAAGTATAGCCTGCATGCCGCTGACTAACTCCCCTCTCCTTAAAACATCATGGCCTCCCTGGTTTCTCTGAATGCCCGAGGGCTCCGCACGGAGGGCAAGCTCCGGGCGGTCCTGGCGGGGGTGGGGAGAGACTGTATCCTCTGTCTACAGGAGACCTGGTGGGACGACGAGGTGGCCCGGCGGGCGCAGCGACTGTGGAAGGGCAGCATGGTGGCCAACAACGGAGGCGGGTCCTCCGGGGGGGTCGCCGTGCTGTTTGGGGAGGCGGCCGGGGGTGGTGGGAGGGAGGTTTATGCGGACAGTGCAGGTAGGATACTGGTAGTAGATGTGAAGACAGCTGTATGGGAGGGCAGGATTATAAATATCTATGCACCAAACGAGGAAGTCAGCCGTAAGCTTTTCATCCAGAGTCTGGGGGGGTGGGTTACACCGGACACAGTGGTCATGGGGGATTTCAATATCATTCAGACTCTGGAGGATGTAGGGGATAAGTTGAGTTTAAAAAATGATGTGAGTAGATTTGCGCTGGCTGAATTGTGTGATGCATTTAACCTTGTAGATGTTTTCAGAGTCTTGAACCCCGGAATCCGGCGCTACAGCAGGGTGCAGACGGTGAGGGGCCGCTGCAACCGCTCCAGGCTGGACCTCATCCTGGCCTCGGCGGGGGTACTGGGCCGCATCGGGGAGGTCACTCATGTGCCCTGCGCCATGAGTGACCACCTGATGGTCCGGGCGTCCTTTGTGGGGCGGGGAGAGGGGAGGGGGGGAGGAGTCTGGTGTTTCAACGCTGGGCTCTTGGACGACGGTAAGTTTGAAGGTAAGGTGCGCAGAATGTTAAGATATTTTATTGATGAATGTAATGACAGTGAGGGGGTGTTGGGGAGGTGGGGGGAGTTTAAAGTAAGGTTGAAGAGGGCGGCAATCAGCCAGGGTAAGTTTAAAAGATGGTCAGATAATATGGAAAAGAAAAAGTGGACAGAGCAGATCAGCCAGCTTGCAGGTAAGGAGGGGCCGTTAACGTCCCTGGAGCTTGGCAGGCTGGAGGCCGCAAAGGCCAGGCTGCTCAAGCTGCAGATAGCTGAGTGCAGGGCGGCCGCCCTCAGAGCCAGAGTGGTAGACCTGGAGCAGGGTGAGAGGCACTCGGCCTACTTTCTGGGTTTGGAAAAGCAAAAACAGAATAGACAGATTATCAGTGAACTTAAAAACAGCGAGGGTAAGTTAGTGACAGACAGAGACAGTGTGGAGCAGGTAAGCTTAGATTTTTATGAAGATTTATTCAAGGAGGAGCCAGTGGATGAGGAGGCGGGGGATCTCCTCCTTCAAGGTATTAAAAATAGAATAGCAGCAGCGGACAGAGCGCTCTTAGAGGAGCCTGTTTCATTGGAGGAGGTGGAGAGGGCCGTGGGGGGCCTGTCCAGAGGGAAGAGCCCAGGAGAGGACGGCCTGACGGCCGAACTCTACCTCAGGTTTGTGGGTCTCTTCTCTCCTCTGCTGTGTCAGCTATACAATGAAATGATCAGAGAGGGGAGGTCTCCTGAGGGGTTTTCCAATGGTCTAATTACATTGCTGTTTAAAAATAAAGGGGCCAGAGACGAGATAAAAAATTATAGACCGATAAGTCTATTGAATGTGGATTATAAGATACTGGCAAAAGTGGTCACCAACCGGGTGAGGGAGGTGGCCGGGGATGCCGTACGGAGCCTTCAGGCGTACGGCATCCCCGGCAGGGACATAGCCGACTCCATCCTCACGGTCCAGGGGGCTGTCGGGGGCATGGAGCGGGCGGGGGGGTTTTGTTTAAATTTGGACTTAGAAAAGGCTTTTGATCGTGTCAATCACAGTTTTTTGTTCAAGGTGTTGCAGGGCGGACTTCCGGTGATGCAGCTGAGCTAGGCAGACGTGTGCTACGGAGCTCCTCAGGAAAACTCGGTTTTAAGTTATAAATAACGCCCGCTGTACCTTAAACTTTATTCAACTGGTGGAATATGGACCTGAGATCTGGAAATAAGATGCAAAGCTCAATTATTGACCATTTTTCTCCTCAAGCCGCAACACGTGAAACGAGCACCGAGCACAACATGGCCGCGGAAGAGCAACGTGAAGTGGAAGGAAGCCACGCCATACTACAAGAAATAAAACGCGGTAATGAAGCACTCTCACAGAAGCTCGATGCCAAAACTGCCGAAATTCACCACTCTATTTCGGGGCTGAAAACTGTGGTAGACGGGATGTGCTCACGCATTACGGAGGCAGAAGAGCGAATTAGCACAGCTGAAGATAAGCTAACTGAGTTAGACTCCCATGTCCTCCGCCTGATGAAGGAGAAGGACTTTCTCGTGGACAAAATAGACCAACTAGAGAATCAAAGCCGACGCAATAATGTCCGCATCGTTAACCTACAGGAGGGCGGAGAGGGGACAGACCCGGTGCGGTTCTTTACTGATTGGATCCCCTCAGTGCTGGGACAACAGCACTTTCCTGAGCCGCTGATAATTGAAAGAGCGCATCGGTCCCCGACATTCCGCACGCCAGGAGATACGCGACCCAGACCCATTCTCATCCGCCTACTCAAGTACCAGGACCGGGATAAAATCCTCCGAATGGCCGCCAAGACATCCAGAGAAAAAGGTGGGCCGATTACTTTCAAGGGAGAGGCTGTGATGTTTTTCCCAGATCTGAGTGCGAACCTGGTGAAGCGAAGAAAGGAATATAATCATGTTAAGAAGGAGCTGCACGCAAAGAAGCTCCAATTCAGCCTCCTCCACCCAGCGACCCTGAGAGTCACCCTGCCGAATGGAGAGAAAAAGTTCTTCAAATCACCAGAAGCAGCGGCATCATTCCTCCGAGACTTCCAGGGAGCTGATTAAGCCTGCGTCTCGCAGGTGACTACAGGTGCAGCACCATAACTCCTCTCTGAGGGTGAGGGATTTCTACATATCCACGAACTATCC
Source organism: Trachurus japonicus (assembly GCF_045865225.1). NCBI lineage: Eukaryota > Metazoa > Chordata > Actinopteri > Carangiformes > Carangidae > Trachurus > Trachurus japonicus. The sequence continues at coordinate 30,656,897 of NC_140914.1, read as the reverse complement.
AGTGACTCTTATGTAAGTGCAACGATATCCCCGCCATATCTTTTTTTTTAAATTATTATTATTTTTTTTTTATTTTATTTATTTTTATTTTTATTTTTTTAACACGTTATTTTCGGACATTATGGACCAAAAGCGAACTTATCCTATTGTTGTGGGGTTGCACTTGAACTTTCATTTACTTCTGGTTAGAGTGGGTGTTACAAGGTTTACATCTGATGTTGTTTATATACCGAGTGATTAAAAATTTAAATACATGAGAGCTCCGGGACCAATAAGTAGTTGGGTATGATAGTTTTAGGGAGCATTCAACGGAGGTCACGATTGGTATTTTTGGATGGCGCCGAGTGTTCCAGGGGTCGGTGCTTGGGGGAACGGGGAGGTTTTGTTTCTGTTTGCTTTTTTTTTGTTGGTTTCCAGAGAGGCATTTTCTTCAAGTTGACTGTTTTTATGGTACTAGGCAAGTCACTGTCAATTCTTTAAGCTTTTTACATGAATAAGGTGGTGAAATTTGTCAGTTTTAATGTCAATGGTCTTAACGGACCTGTTAAAAGGAAGAGGGTGTTAACATATTTAAAAAATATTAAAACAGATATAGCCTTCATCCAGGAGACTCATTTGACTAAGCAGGAGCATGATAAATTAAAAAGAGGATGGATTGGTCAAGTCTTCTCTTCATCTTTCAGCTCTAAAGCCAGAGGAGTTGCTATTTTGATAAACAAAAACATTCCCATCACTGTTCAGGAAACAATCAGTGACCCACTGGGCCGCTATGTCTTAATAAATTGTCTGATTTATTCTGAACAATGGACTTTACTAAACCTTTACGCCCCTAATTATGATGACACTTCTTTTATTCAAGACATTTATCAGGGGGTCGTGAACATGTTCTTATGGGAGGAGATTTTAATTTCTGCTTAGACCCGATTTTGGACAAATCAGCAACCTCCACTGCAAAATCGAAGTCAGCCTCAACTACTCTATCATTTATGAAAGATTTAAATCTAACTGATGTTTGGAGGCAAATACATCCCCAGACCATAGACTATTCTTTTTATTCGAACCGCCATAATTCACATACTAGAATTGATTTTTTCTTACTGTCCACACATGTGACTTACAGAGCATTAGAGTCTGATTATTTGCCACGGATACTTTCTGACCATTCTCCACTCACTCTATCTATAGTAATGCCTGAGAAAGTGGCCAGCATGTACAGATGGCGTTTGAATCCGACCCTCCTTAAAAAAAGTGACTTCTGTAAATTTGTCAGAGATCAAATCAAATTATTCTGTGAAACAAACTGTCCTTCCTCCCCTAATAGTTTCATACTATGGGATACATTAAAAGCTTATTTAAGAGGACAAATAATCTCATATACAAAAGCACTTAAAAAATCATATTCAGCAGAAGTGGAAGAATTAGAAAAAGAAATTCTTGGGCTGGAAAAAGACTTTCAGCAACATAGAGATAAGAAGATATACAGTCTATTGGTAAAAAGAAAACCTATAGGGCTGAGAAAGATATTTTAAGAACGAAACAAAGGTACTACGAGCTGGGGGAGAAGGCTCATAAAGTCCTATCCTGGCAATTAAAGAAAGAGGAGAGTTCAAGAACAATTAACCAAATTAAAGATGAAAGCGGCTGTATTACACAGAACCCAAAAGAAATAAATGAAACTTTTAAAAAGTTTTATGTTAATTTATACGAGTCGGAATCACCAGAAGATCTGTCCACGATAGATACGTTCTTAAATAATATTGATTTGCCTAAACTGAATCAGGACGACCAGAAGTATTTAGATTCACCATTTACCTCCAAAGAGATCGAAAACGCTCTGGCGACACTGCAATCTAATAAATCACCAGGGGAGGATGGGTTACCCCCCAAATTTTATAACGAGTTTAAGGATTTGCTTATACCTCTCCTGATGGATGTAATTAATCTGGCATCTAAAAGCCTCCCTGATTCATTTTCAATGGCTATAATTACAGTGATCCATAAAAAAACAAAGACCCCTTAAAATGCTCCTCTTTCCGACCAATTTCACTATTGAATGCAGATTATAAATTGATTTCTAAAGCTATAGCAAACAGGTTGAGTAAATTCTTACCAAAATTGATAAACCGAGACCAGGTTGGCTTTATCCAGAAGAGATCCTCTGCCAATAACATGTGTAGGTTACTTAACGTTATTCATATGGCAACCTCCAGTACTGAACCTAGTATAGCCGTTATGCTGGACGCGGAAAGGCCTTTGATAGGCTTGAGTGGCCCTATCTATTCAAGGTTCTATCTAAATTTGGATTTGGCTCCTATTTTATTAATTGGGTCAGAACGCTGTATAAGAAACCACAGGCCAAAATAATTACTAATGGACAAATGTCCACTGCCTTCCCCCTCAGTAGATCGAGCAGACAAGGGTGTCCCTTATCCCCTGGGCTTTTCGTTATAGCTATTGAACCTCCGAGACAATCAGACAAGATTCAGAGATAAAAGGTGTGAAAGTGGACCAGACGATACATAAAATCAATCTGATGGCAGATGATATAATTCTGTATTTAACAAAGCCATCTGACTCCCTTGCTAAATTAAAAACTGTTTTGCATGCATTTGGATCTGTCTCCGGATATAAGGTAAATTATGACAAATGTGAAATTCTCCCACTCTCAAATTTCGATCACACTGAACTTCAGCAAAGAGGTCCATTTAAATGGTCTTCAAGCGGGATAAGATGCCTTGGAATTATGGTGGATAACAACCTCAAAAATGTGTATAAACTCAACTACTTACCACTAGTTAGTCGAATAATAGAGGATTTACAGAAATGGATAAGTTTACCCATCACTCTGATTGGCCGAATAAATTGCATTAAAATGAATATATTACCAAGGCTGCAGTACCTCTTTCAGTCCTTACCAATTCCAGTGCCATCCAGCTTTTTTAAAGACCTGAATAAACGTATTAGACAATTCATATGGAATGGCAAGACTCCAAGGGTTTCAATGGAAAAACTCACATGGGACTACAAACTGGGGGGTCTTCGACTGTCTAACCTTGAAAAGCATTATTTGGCTGCCCAAATGCGACTTCTCTCTTTTTTATTTGAAAAGCAAAGTGTCCCATCTTGGGTTTCAATTGGAATGTATGCTCTTAAGGATAAGGTTCCTGCAGACTTTATTTATAAATGGACACCTACAATCATCTCCAGAAGAACTGACAACCCTGTCTTGACTCATATCATCAAAACATGGCATGAAGTCCGGAAAAAAATTGGACTGAAAAATATATTTTCACCCAGAACACCATTGAAACAGAATGAACTCCTACCTATGTCAGTGGATAATGGGATCTTGGAAACGTGGCACCAGAAAGGGATTCATCATTTGGAGGACTGTTATAAGGATGGACGCCTAATGTCCTTTGAGGACCTAAGGAGGAAATACGATCTGTCCAGTAGAAACTTCTTTTGTTATTTACAGTTAAGATCTTTTCTTAAATCTGTTTTGGGACCTGAAATGATCTTACCCAGGCTCAGCGACCTGGAAAAACTGCTTCATGAGGGTAACGCACCTCGTCTTATTTCAAAAGTGTACTCTCTCTTGATGGGTGATGCTCCAAAACCAGGTTTACACAAATCAAGGGAGAAATGGGAGTCTGACTTGGGTGTGACAATGGGTACAGAGCGTTGGGCTGAACTGTGTCAAAAAAGTCTAACTGCCACTCTTAATTCTAGGTATAGGCTGACTTATTATAACTTCTTTCATCAAACCTATCTTACGCCACAGAAATTACATAAATATAAACCTGAGATATCTAATCTATGTTTTAGATGTGGTTTAGAAGAGGGCTCATTTCTACATTGCACTTGGTTATGCACAAAACTTGACACATTCTGGCATGATTTCTCTGACATCATGACAAAACTCCTAGGACTACATTTCCCATTAGATCCTCAAACCTGCTTATTAGGAGATACTACAAATATTAATGCACGATTAAGAAAAGCTCAGAAGAGGTTCCTTTCACTGGCCTTGTGTGTCGCCAGGAAGTGCATCGCTATCACGTGGAAGTCTGACTCTCAACTTTCTATAGGAAGATGGGTTTCAGAAATGAATAGCTGTCTTCCACTTGAAAAAATTACATATACACTTAGGAATGACTATAATACTTTTACAGAGATGTGGCAGCACTATTTGGCTTATATGGACACGTTACCAGCTTCTATGATGGACCGGGTGTAATCTTCGAAAGGTCTTTTTTTGTCAGTGCCTAGGACTACTGTTATCTTTCTTGCCTCTCGACCATTGTTTTTTTTTTTTTTTTTTTTTTTTTTTGATTAATTTACTTGTCATTATTACTAGTATTATTCTCGTTATTTATTAATTTTATTTATGTATTTACTTTTTCTCCTCCTCTCTCTTTCCAGTTCGTGGGTGGGTCGGGTAAGGGGTTTTGTTGTGTTGTGTGTTCGTGTTTTCATGTATATCTTGTAATTAAAAACTGAAAATAAAATATTCTAAAAAAAAGGTGTTGCAGGGCCTGGAATTCGGGCCTGGCCTCATTGGCATGGTTGGGCTGCTGTACGTCGGTGCGCAGTCTCGGCTCAAACTCAATGGGAGGGTAAGTAGAGCGTTCAAAATAGGTAAGTCGGTGAGGCAGGGGTGTCCCTTCTCGCCTCTTTTGTTTTCTTTTGTAATAGAGACTCTGGTCACCAGAGTGAGTGATGACGGTCGGCTGCGGGGGCTTCCGGTGGCTCCGGGGCTGGGGAGGGTGACCGTGGTCCCGTTTGCGGACGACGTCACCCTCCTCGCCTCGGAGTCAGGGGAGGTGGACCGCATGCTCGACCACATTAAAATTTTTGAGCTGGCCTCAGGGGCCAAGCTCAACAGGGCGAAATCTAGTCTGCTGGCGGTAAGTAGGGGAGTGGAGGGGAGGTGGGGATTTAGAGTAGAGAGGGAGAGTTTGAGAATATTAGGGATAGAAGTGGGCATAGGAGGGGATAGGGTCACTAAGAGTAATTGGGACCGGATAATTAATAAGGTGAATCACATTGTTAACAGGTGGAGGCCTCGTGGGCTGAGCCTGAGAGGAAAAGTCACAGTGTGGAACGCTCTAGTAGCCTCCACTCTAGTGTATGTTTTGGGGACCTGTGAGCTGCCACAGTGGGCGCTAAAAGCACTCAACAGTGCGCTCTCCTCCTTCCTGTGGAGGGGACGGGCTAATTCGATCGCTCATAAGGTGTTAATCGCTAAGCAAAGGGAGGGGGGCTTAGCTCTGATTGACATAAGTGCCAAAAAAGATGCACTGAGGGCCAAAATTGTTAGGAAATTTTTGGATTCGACCAGGCAGTACCCCTGGGAGGGGGCGCTGGCCGGCTGTTTGGCGCAGTTCGGGGAGGGAGACGAGTACAATTTGTGCACGCTCCCTCCCAGAACGGCCTTCGGCGGGCTGCCGCCCTTCTACCGGGAGGTGCTAGAGGCCTGGGGCAAATTGCTGCCCCGCCTCAAGCCTAAGGTGGTGAACAGGAGCAGTGTCGCGCTGTTACCTATCCTCCAGACTCCTTTCCTCCAGTACGGGGGAAGGCCGCTGTCCTGCGCTCCACTGAGGGCAGCGGGGGTCACGAGGGTAGGAGAGGTGGTTGACGGGGAGGGTTATTTTGATCTGGACAAAGTAATCGCTAAGTTGAGGGCCGGGAGGGTTAGCTTTAGGCCGGGGCACGTTAGAGCCACCGGTGATAAGCTAGATAGTGCCATGCCAGAGTCCTGGAGGAGGGCTCTCCGGGAGAGGGGGCCGGTGCAGGCGTCCCGGCTGGATTTCCTCCTGTGCCGTCCCACCCTGGACACACCCATCGCAGACCTCACCACCAGAACCACATACAGCATCCTCACGTCCGAGCTGGGGAGGCGGCCTTCCTCCGAGGCAGCTTGGAGGGGGCTCTTCCCCGGTGAGGACGTGGGGACCATATGGCATAACATCACAAACCGCTACATCTCACACTCCGTTTTTGATTTGGATTTTCGCATACGGCACAGGAGGATTTTTACCGGGGTCGTCCTGCACCAGGTCCACGGGGAGCTCTTCTCCAGGACCTGTGCTGTTTGTGGGCAATTTGATGAAGATATTACGCACTTGTTTGTCTCTTGTCCGTGTCTTGTGTTTTTTCATGTTTTTCTGTTACAGATTTTGCACCAGCACTGCCGCTTCATCCCCCGCTCCCTCACCCCCTGGACTCTCCTTTTTGGACTCCCCCCCCGTCACACCCTCATCAACCTCATCCTGTCACTGGCCCGGCAAGCCGTTTGGACACGCCGCAACATCGCCCTCCACGAGCACCGCAATAACCCCGTCACCGCCATCTTCAAAACCACACTCACCGCGCACTTCAGAACCCTGGACACCTCCCCCCTCCTGGACTCACTGGTGGAGGGTTGTTCTGTCTGTGTGCGTGATGAGTTGGGTGATCTGCGTTTCTGTTTTGATTAAGTTCAGCATTACTGTCCTGTCTGTTTCATTTGGAGTGAATGGTTGTTACATGGTGTAAGTCTGTATGTTGTAAGTTTCTATGTTGAATGTTACATGTTGTATGTCTTTTATTTTGTACATGTTGATTTTAAATGAAAAGTATGGATTGTAAAATTATATTGAATATCTTTTGATAATAAAAGACAAAAAAAAAAAAACACGCCCGATCTCGTCTGATCTCGGAAGCTAAGCAGGGTCGGGCCCGGTCAGTACTTGGATGGGAGACCGCCTGGGAATACCGGGTGCTGTAAGCTTTTTCACTTTTTCACTTTTTCACAGCACCGACTGCTCTTTGTCTCATTCATGAAATAGCCTACTTCTTTTCTATTCTTTTAAATAGCCTAGTCTTGCTGTCAACCTGTCTGCACTGTGGCCAGCACCACTCAGAAAGCAAAAACAATACTTTTATACCCTGTAATAATGACAGTAGACACAAGCTAAGCAAAAAGGAAAGAAAGAACGAACCAAGGACAGAAAGATCCCTTTCTACACCCGGAATTGGGCTTGGTGCTGATGATCATCAAGTTTATAGAGGCTATTTGTCACCTCAGCTCTCGCTTACGGCCATACCACCCTTCCACGCATGTGCAGGAGGTGTGTCAGTAAGCAGGTGTGTGAGTTGGAGAGAGGAGGTGCGTGAGAGAGCGGGAGAGCAGCGTTGGGTGATTGAATTGTTTGTTTGATTGTTTTACCGAGTGAGAGAGGCTCACAGACCTCGTTTTTTGTCTCTGGTTTTCTCTTTTTTTGTTTGATCTTTAATCATTACAATCTTAAGTTTTCTGTGTATTTTCAGTTGATTTAATTTGTTTCTCCCCCCCGGCAGTGTGAGCACTGGTCGGGGGAGGTAATTTTGAGTTTCCCTTTGTGAAAATACTTACGGACGGGTACAATGGCTTCCAAACTTCGGACAGGATTGACGACGACTAAAGCTAGTAGGATTTCGGACATGGCTGCACCCGCTTCTCCCTCTGGGGGCCTGACTGCAGGTCCGCAGAGGGAGAAAGAAACGGTAGGTTCATATGATGTTGAGATCAACAAAGAGGGTAAACTTGTGAGCAGGATCGAGTCTGTGAGTGAGAGTGAGTGTGTGGGGAGTGATGGTGTGGTGGATGAGGGTGAATGGGAGCTGGTTGGGAGGAGAAACCAGTCTGCTGCTGCCGGGAAGCCGCCGGCCACCGGCGGCAGCAGGGAGGCCGGGAAGGGCGGATGTGGTCCGCGGTCGGCGTTGGCTATGCGGCCGCCGAACGCGCCGAAGCCGATGATGAGCTGGTAGTGTCTTTTCTTAACTTACCTGCGTATATTAAGGACGAGGAAATTCTAAATAAGCTGGCTGGTTGGGGGGTGGGGGCCACCTCCCCCATACGGAGGAGGATGTGGCCGGGCACTAGGGTGGCTGATGGGACCAGGTTCCTGAAGGTGAAGTTTAATGACACGGTGCAGTCTCTCCCCTACTCTGTCAGGTTTGAAACAGCGCTGGGGCCGGAGTACTTCCGCGTGATACATGACAGGCAGGTCCGGGTCTGCAGGATGTGCCTGCAGCCTGGACACATTCTCCGGGACTGCCCGGAGTTCAGCTGCCACAAGTGCGGAGTCCAGGGCCACTACGCCAGGGAGTGCGCGGCGGAGAAGGCTCGAGGGGAGGAGAAAGAGCTCTGCGCGGTGTGCAGGCACGGTCTTTCCAGCTGCGCCTGCGGTGGCAGCAGCGGTGAGGAGGAGGAGGAAGGAGGAGGAGAAGAAGAAGAGGCATCTGTGGCCTCCTCTGCTGAGCTGATCTCGGGGCACGGGGCCAGCGAGGCAGAGGAGGGCATGGACACGGAGGCGGGTGTAGCCGGGAAGGCCGACCTAGCCGATGCTGGACCCCCGTACCAACAGGTGAGGCAGCAGGGGCAGAGCAAGGGGGCGGGTGTAGCCGAGAGGGCCGACCTAGCCCGGGCCGGGCCCCCGAGACAGAAGAGGACACTGGAGGCGAGGGCCCAGGTGGACCTGATGGGGTCTAGCCCATAAGCCTCTTAAACACAGACTATAAGATTTTTGCAAAAATACTTACAAATAGGGTAAAGGAGGTGGCCGGGGATGCCGTGACAAGCCTACAGGCGTACGGCATCCCCGGCAGAGACATAGCTGACTTAATTCTGGCAGTGAGGGGAGCAGTTCACAGTCTGGAGAGGGAGGGGGGGCTAGCACTCAGCCTTGATTTGGAGAAAGCATTCGATAGAGTTAGCCACGACTTTCTATGGAGGGTTTTGGAGGGGATGGGCTTTGGGGAGGGGATCGTCAATATGATTAAATTACTGTATGCCGGGGCAAGGTCAGCCCTGAAAATTAACGGTAGGGTAAGTAAGTCCTTCGCTATAGGGCGGTCGGTGAGACAGGGGTGCCCCCTGTCCCCACTGCTGTTTTCTTTTTGTATGGAGGCCCTGGTGGCGGCGGTCGCGAGCGACGGTCGCTTGCCGGGGCTGCCCGTGGCGCCGGGGCAGGGGAGGGTGGCAGTCATTCCTTTTGCGGACGACGTCACCGTCTTCGCCTCGGCGCCACTGGAGATAGATGTGCTCCTAGAGCACATACGGAGGTATGAGGAGGCCTCAGGGGCCAAATTAAACATTGGTAAAACGAACTTGTTAGCGGTGGGGAGGGAGGGAACAGAGAAGTGGGGTTTTAACAGAGCCGACAGTAGCATCAAAGTTTTAGGCGTGCATGTGGGCATAGGAGGGGAGAGCATCACGAAGTTAAACTGGGATATGGTTATTAGCAAGGTGACTCATGTTGTTAACAGGTGGAGGTCTCGTGGCCTGAGCCTGAGAGGAAAGGTAGTAGTGTGGAACGCTCTAGTAGCCTCCACCCTATTGCATGTTTTGGGGACCTGCGAGCTGCCGCAGTGGGCACTAAAAGCGTTGAATGACGCATTCTCCTCCTTCCTATGGAGGGGAAAGGGAAATTCGATCGCTCGTCAGGTGTTAATTGGTAATAAACGGGAGGGGGGTTTAGGACTAATTGACATTGGTGCCAAAAGAGATGCACTGAGGGTGAAAATTGTCAGGAAGTTTTTGGATCCGGACAGGCAGTACCCCTGGGAGGGGGCGATGGCCGGCTGTTTGGCTCAGTACGGCGCGGGGGATGTGTACAACCTGTGCACTCTCCCTCCAAGAACGGCCTTCGGCGGGCTGCCGCCCTTCTACCGGGAGGTGCTAGAGGCCTGGGGCAAATTGCTGCCCCGCCTCAAGCCTACGGCGGTGAACAGGAGCAGTGTCGCGCTGTTACCTATCCTTCAGACTCCATTCCTCCAGCACGGGGGAAGGCCGCTGTCCTGCGCTCCACTGAGGGCAGCGGGGGTCACGAGGGTAGGCGAGGTGGTCGACGGGGAGGGTTATTTCAATCTGGAAAGAGTAATGGTTAAGTTGAGGGCCGGGAGGGTTAGATTTAGGCCCGGGCACATTAGAACCACCGGTGTTAGGTTAGATAGTGTCATGCCAGAGTCCTGGAGGAGGGCTCTCAGGGAGAAGGGGCCGGTGCAGGCGCCCCGGCTGGATTTCCTCCTGTGTCTCCCCGCCCAGGTCACACCCATTGCTAACATGTCCACCAAACTTACTTACAGCATCCTCGCGTCCGAGCTGGGGAGGCGGCCTTCCTCCGAGGCAGCTTGGAGGGGGCTCTTCCCCGGCGAGGACGCGGGGAAAATCTGGCTAAATCTTTCAAACAGGTTCCTCTCACGTCCTTGCTTTGATTTAGATTTCCGTTTGAGGCACAGGAGGATCTTCACCGGGGTCGTCCTGCATCAGGTCCACAGGGAGCTCTTCTCCAGGACCTGTGCTGTTTGTGGGGAATTTGATGAGGATTTGTCGCACTTGTTTGTCTCGTGTGCCCGTCTTGTGTCTTTTCATGTGTTTTTGTTACAGGTTTTGCACCAGCACTGCGGTTTCATCCCCCGTTCCCTCACCCCCTGGACCCTCCTGTTTGGACTCTCCCCCCGTCACACCCTCGTCAACACCATCCTGTCACTGGCCCGGCAAGCCGTCTGGACACGCCGCAATATCGCCCTCCACGAGCACCGCAATAGCCCCGTCACATCTATCTTCAAGAACCTCACCGTCACTCACTTCAGGACCCTGGACAGCTCCCCCCATCTGAACACACTGGCGGAGGGTTTTTCTGTCTGTGTGCATGACGAGTTGGGTGATCTGCGTTTCTGTTTTTGATTCAGTTGCCATTCTCTGTCCTGTCTGTTTTTTGATTTGGTAAGAGTGAATGGGTTGTCTTCATGTAGTCTGTCTCTATGTTGTATGTCTTCATGTAGTCTGTCTCTATGTTGTGTGGAGTGTTTTTGATTTGTGTTGGTTTTAATATATCGAAAGGAAGATGTACCAATGTTGATGTGTTTATTTTTGATAATAAAAGATAAAAAAGAAAAAAAAAACACGCCCGATCTCGTCTGATCTCGGAAGCTAAGCAGGGTCGGGCCCGGTCAGTACTTGGATGGGAGACCGCCTGGGAATACCGGGTGCTGTAAGCTTTTTCACTTTTTCACAGCACCGACTGCTCTTTGTCTCATTCATGAAATAGCCTACTTCTTTTCTATTCTTTTAAATAGCCTAGTCTTGCTGTCAACCTGTCTGCACTGTCTGCTGCACCTCTAATGAAAACCAGCCCACCCTCCTCCCACGCCTTCCGTGACCCTCTAAACTCTCCTTGCAGTCTCTTTAAGTCCAAGACTTTGTAAGGATATTGGGGGTTTCTAGCCCGGGGCTACATGGATTCAACAAGGATAAATTGTCAACAATTCAGAAAGAGGAGGTTAGTACTAAGTAAATAAAAATGATGAAAATATTAGAAATGGTAATAATAATAATGAGGATTGAAAAGACACACACACACACACACACACACACACACACACACACACACACACACACACACAGAAGGGGAGGGGGGGGGGTAAAGATCTCACTTCAGTACTGGTATCCTAGTCCTCATTTAGTGAAATTTGTAAGCTCTTATAATACTCTAGAAAGGCAGTCCAAGTCCTCTCAAAATTTTGCAAGGAGCCATTAAGGGTATATCTGATCTTCTCAAGGGTAAGAAAGTGCATTATATCTCTGATCCATCTTGAAAAGTTGGGAGGGGTGTCTTTCTTCCAAGAGAGGAGAATGAGTCGTCTTGCAATCAGGGAAGTGAATGCTATGACTGCCCCAGCCTTGCCTTTAAGGCCACGGATTTCAGGGGTGCATCCAAATAAAGCACATATGGGGTTGGGGATGACATCTTTTTGAAACATTTTACTGTAAGCATTAAAGATGTTGGCCCAGAACGTGTTTAACTTGGGGCAGGACCAAAACATGTGTATATAATCTGCTGGTTGACCCTTACAGCGGGGGCAAGAAGAGTCCACATTAGGAAAAAATTTTGCCAGTCTTGCTTTGGTCAAGTGTGCCCTCAATACAATTTTGAGTTGTATTAGGCTATGTCGAGCACAAGGGGAGGATGACTGTATTAACTTAAGTACTGCTTCCCACTGATCATCTGTCATTACTGCTCCGAGATCATTCTCCCATAGTCTCCTGACTTCTTGCAGAGAATGAGGAGTGATATTGTGTATACTGTCATAAAGAGTGGAAATCAGACCTTTACGATCCAGAGGCAGTGAAAGAATATGATCAATTGCACCGTCAATTGGAAATTCTGGAAAGGATGGAATACTTTTTTGAACATAGTGTATAAACTGAAGATACCTAAAAAAATGGGATTGCGGTAAGCCAAACGATTGGGAGAGTTGTGTAAATGATCCGAATTTACCACCTACAAATAAATTAGAAATGGTTTTAATGCCCTTTGAGCTCCACACACTAAAGGTCGAGTCAAACAGCGAGGGTGTGAAGTTATAATTGTTCTTAATGGGTGAATGCACGGATGTTGTCTGGAGTTTGAAATGTCTCCTAAATTGTGACCAAATTCTGATTGAATGATAGACAACTGGGTTAGACTGAAACTGACTTGGGTGAGGGGGTATAGAGGCACATAACACAGAACCCAAGTTAATTGGACTATTGGCATTTTCCATTTGTACCCAAGCATCAAGACTGCCTGGCTCATCTCTCTCCCTCCAGTGTAACATGGTTTTTATATTGCATGCCCAATAGTAATAAATAAAGTTAGGTAACGCCAGGCCTGCAAGCTTTTTAGGTCTTTGAAGACCATCTCGTTTGATTCTATGAGGTTTACCATTCCATATAAATGATAATATGTTGCTTTGCAATAAATTTAAAAAGTTTTATTTGATCAGAATTGGGATATTTTGAAAGAGATAAATGAATTTTGGTAGCACAATCATTTTGATAAGACTGATCCGACCAACTATGGATAGGGGGAGTTTTGACCAACTATGGATAGGGGGAGTTTTGCCCATCTAGCCATGTCGTTTTTACATTTTTCAAATAAGATAGTAAAGTTTTTTGTGAAGAGGGATGCAAAAGTGGGAGTGATCTCAATTCCGAGATATTTGAAGCCTTTCCCGACAATTCTAAATGGGAGGTGAGAAGCAGGGGTTAGAGTGGCAGACTGATTAAGAGGAAATATTTCGCTTTTATCATTGTTAATTTTATATCCTGACAGTTCCCCAAATTGAGTGAAGACGCCGAGGATGACAGGAATAAAATTTACTGGATCAGCAACATACAAAATAATGTCATCTGCGTATAAAGATATTTTGTGTGAAATGCCCCCCCGCTCTATACCTAAGAAGTCAACTGATTGCCTGAGAGCGGCGGCGAGGGGTTCTATGGCAATGGCAAAAAGTAAGGGGGAAAGGCTACATCCCTGCCGTGTGCCTCTGTTAAGAGAGAAAAATTCAGATTGCTGACCATTGGTGATAACTGAGGCTACAGGATGGGAGTAGAGGAGTTTTATCCCGAAAATGAAAGAGTCGTCGAGTCCAAATGATTTCAGAGTGAAAAATAAATACTGCCACTCGACTCTATCAAATGCTTTTTCAGCATCGAGAGATATAGCCATTTCAGGTGAGTGGGATGGAGAGGAGTAGACAATATTAAGAAGTCTCCTGAGATTTGAACTAGAGTGGCGGTTTAAAATGAAGCCAGTTTGGTCTGGTGAAATTATTTGTGAGATAACCTTCTCCAATCTTGTAGATAGGATTTTAGATAGGACTTTATAGTCTGTATTTAAAAGGGAAATGGGGCGATATGATGAACACTGGAGTAAGTCCTTACCTCCTTTCGGTATAAGTGTTATTGCGGCCTGACGTAAGGATGGTGGGAGATAACCTAAGGACAAAGATTCATTCAGCATGGCCCGAAGCAGAGGGCACAATTGAAGTGCAAATTTTTTATAGAATTCGGAAATGTAGCCATCTGGGCCAGGTGTTTTGTTGCATTTTAAAGAATTAATGGCCTGTAAAATTTCTGCGTCCGTAATCTCACCTCCCAGTAAATTGTTCTGTGTGGCAGAGACAGAGGGAAGAGTGAGTTTATCAAAAAAGGACTGGAGCTTAGAGGGGTTGCCATCACATTCAGAACTATACAGGTTACTATAATATTGCTTGAAAGCATTATTAATTTCAACATGGTTTATGATTAGTTCACCTGTTTCACTGTGAATCTTAGGAATAAGACGGGAGGATAGGGTCTGGCGAGCCTGTTGGGCTAGCAGCTTGCTGGCTTTATCGCCTGAGTCATAAACCTTAGATTGAGCTTTGGAGAGTAAGTATGTGGCTTTGTCAGTAGAGAGAAAATTATATTCTGTCTGCAGCCGTAGTCTTTCTTTAAAAAGTGGCGGGGAGGGGGAGGATGAGTATTGATTATCAATTTCTGCAATGGATCGTGAAATGTCATTTAATTTGGATTATCTTGCTTTCTTTGCTCTGGAAGAATATTCAATTATTTGGCCACGAAGATAGACCTTGAGGGTCTCCCACAAAGTAGAGTGGGAAATTTCTGGGGAGGTTTTAGTTTCAAGGAAGAGGGAGGTTTGAGAGGCGATATGGCGTATAAATTGTTCATCAGCTAATAGGAGAGGGTTAAGTCTCCAGCTGCGGGAAGGTCTGAAGCAGTTGGGTAGCGTAATATAAAAAGAGACAGCACCATGATCTGATATAGTGATGCTATGATATGAGCAAGAAGTAACATTACCTAATAATCTGTTATCTAGGAGGAAATAATCGATCCGGGTGTAGCTGTGATGGGTATTGGAGAAAAAGGAAAATACTTTTTTGTTATTAAACTTAAATCTCCAAATATCTGAGACGCCATACTGCGACAATTGTGTGTTCCTAACACTGCCACTGTGTGCGCTTCTGCTGTCAGGACTGGCAGTAAGGTAGCCATAAAACCTTTGTGTATAACAGTTCCCATCAGAAAAAAAGTATATATATATATATATATATATATATATATATATATATATATATATATATAAAAAAACTAAATATGTTTAACTACAGAACAAGACAACCAGTATATACATATCACTTAAGTGAGGAGAACGTTCCACCATTATTTGTCCCTCACAGATTTTCATTTTGACTTCTACTGTTACCAGTGCTGATACCACCCAGCTGTGGTGGTAGCAGATGCTAACTGGAAATTGGCCTTTGATGTTCCACGTAAGTATTAATTATGTAATTCATGTATTTTAAAAATCAGTTAATGATGTTGATTGTGATAAGTTATGCACAAACATGATATTTAATTTTAAAGGTGTACAGAAAAGAAAGTTGAATTTAAGCCCACTCTGGGTCATAAAATTAGTAAAAATAACTCATCTATCAGACGATGTAGGCCAAATTTGTGCAAAATTCTATTTTTGAGTAAATCCGGGATGAAAGTGTGTATTTTTTTTTCCCGCATTGGATAATGCAGGCGCACAGATTATACGTCAGCCTGTACACGATTCATCAGCCACTGATATTGGATCCGTAATCCGTCATTCAAACGTCTGAGACACGCACACACACACGGAGCTAGGGCTTGCCCCAAGCTTTGAATATCCCGCCCGCTAGATAACGACCAATCAAATTCGTTTTCCTTGCTCGGGTAAACTTGTGTTGCAGCTCGTGACAACTCGGTGCGACAAACAGGACAAACGGCCATTTCTGTAAAAATAATCTTACAATGTTATATATTTCACTAGGAACATCTGTGACAAACCCATATTCCTCATCTGTTGGCCACTCCACTTTGGCACCTTGGATGGGAGAGAACACCAGGGGCCTCATTTATCAAACTGGGTGTAAAAGTCCTCTTAAATTTTCACGTACGACGGAAAGGCAAAATGTGCGTACGACCAAAAAATATACGCTCTTTTCAGATCTATCAAACTCCGCGTACACACGGCTGCACGGTATTTCCCTTGATAAATCACACCAGACCTGAGAAAAGCATGGATGAGAACACGCCTCATACCCAGCCCAGACACAACCATATGGTCAATGCAAATCAAGCATGTGCATATAAATTAGCCATGTGCTGTCTGGGATTTTGTGGAGTGACGTCAGTGAAGAGGACACGATGGCAGAAAAGCGTGGGAAGAAGTGAAACTTTTCGGAAACTGAGATTCATGTGCTTGTTGGTGAGGTGCAGACAAGGAAGGAAGTAGTGATGTTCGATACCACAAATTTCCTTTCCGATCCGATACTGAGTAAAATTCAGGCTGGTATCGGCGATACCGATCCGATACCGATACTTTGTGCAAATGCACCTAATGTGTCTGGTAAATCTAATAAAATTTTTAAAAAGTACTGTAATTTCAAGTCATAGCTTCCTATCCGAAGGATGCAAGACTTCAGAGTAACGTGTTTATTTTAAACTCTGAACTATATTGAGGTAGTGGCCTCGTTTAGAATATAGCCGAAAATAGTGTTTCAAACACTAAAAAAAGAACATAAGTAAAATAATAAAACCATGAATTAAATAAGAAAATGATAAACAAACATATATTTTTTTCAATTCATGCATTTATAATATTATTCATAATATACGCACTTAGGTGGAAGAAAAAGTAGTTCCTACCAACCGCGTGTCATTTAGACAAGATCTCAATAGATTAGTCACTAAAGTTTCCACTGTGTTCCATGCTAATGATATGCATAACCACAAATGACTGAAGTATCAAAAGTATCGATATTTCAGTATCGATCTGCACATCACTAGAAGGAAGTCCTTTTTGGCAGGTATTTGCATTAATTCTGTTGTGAGTCATTTGTCTAAAAAAAAAGAAAAGAAAACATAACATGTGGAGACTTACAGATGAACACGTTGGACCAAACAGTTTTTTCGCCGGAAAAAATAATCAATCTCATTTAATCAGCCACAGCCCCGGCCTCACCAACAAGCGGAAATCCTCTGAGTGGCAGGAGGTAGCCATGGCTGTCAACGCAGCAGGTGCCACTGCCCGAACAGAGAGTGAGGTGAGGAAGAAGTGGACCGATTTAAAAGTGAGTTTCAATCTTTAATAGGCCCTATGCCATAACCTACTTTGTCATATAACATAATCTGTATTGAAATAATGTCAACACCGTCACTATTTTCACAGAGAGAAGCGAAAAAACGCCTCACTACCCACCGGCAAAGTGTGGCGGCCACTGGTGGGGGCGCAGCCACCCCCTGACCTTACCCCGGTGGACATTGCCATCGGGGACATAATTGGCACCGAGTCCGTGGAGGGTGTGGTGCCAGTCGAGGAGGGGGACTCGGACGTGAGGGGCACTACAAATCAAGCCGGTAATCGCCAGTTTGACTTTCCAGTAAGACAAAATGAATTTGTATGAAAATAATGTGCAGAGACATGAAAACATAAAACACACTTATTTCCTCAGACACGGAGGTGCATGATGAGGGGGGGCTCGTTGTCTTGGAGCTGAGCGAAATCCCCCCCGCGGTCGCTGGTCCGAGCGCTCCAGCCTCCACCTCGGCCCCGAGGCGGTCGCCCCCTGGCTCCAGCTCAGTCTCCACCTCTAAAACCTGGTACACCCTGATTTAGTTACTTTTAGCGACTAGATATGCAAAACATTCAAGATCAAGTACAAGAAATACACAAGAGAAAACATATAGGACTATACAGAGAAACATTTCAAGACATACAGTATCCTTCACATCCCTGGTCATGGCAGGCCACATACACACGCCCAGGGGCTCTAGATAAAGCAATTAAGTATCATTTCTTCATTTAAACCTTTTGGATGCAGAAATTTGCTAACTCTGCATTTCTGGTACTTGATCTTGAATGTTTTGCATATCTAGTTGCTAAAAGTAACTAAATCAGGGTTGTACCAGGTTTTATTTTACTTTATTTGTTTCAATAGTCTCAGGTTTCACCCTGTGGTACAAGATGTGGCCCTGGAACATGTATGGATCCAGCCACTGTTTGACTCTGTCTCAATCTACAAATAGAGCACAGGTGTGTGATTTGCCTTTTAAGACCAGACTGAAGATGGCTGTGTAGCCGAAACGTTTTTGTCTTACTTATAGTTGTTTCTTTATTTTATCACCATGGTAGCACTTTGTTGTTGTTTGATGGACCATTAAATCTTAGTTGCATCCGTTAATCTCTGGTGGACATTACCATTTTTTGATCAGTGTGCGAGCCTTTTCCTCCTGTTGCTCTCAAATGTTTGTTGGCCTGCGCAACTGAAAAGAGATCTTTTTTGGACAGTGAGCAAGAGCGCAAACACCTTTTCTCCTTTTAGTATACTATATATAAACATTTTCCAGTGTTTCCAGTCCTTATAACCTTGTGGTGTGTGTGTGTGTGTGTGTGTTTAGTACAAGATGTTACATGATGTGGTGCTTCATATGATGTAAATGGATCTTTTGCAGCCTCAGAAAAAAGATCTACAGGAGGCTTGTTACGCCCTACAGTAGGTGTGTCCTCTGAGGGGAACATCGCAGACATGTTAAACAGGCTTCA
>NC_140914.1:30552969-30638366 GCF_045865225.1 Trachurus japonicus | reverse complement strand
TTGACAGCAAGACTAGGCTATTTAAAAGAATAGAAAAGAAGTAGGCTATTTCATGAATGAGACAAAGAGCAGTCGGTGCTGTGAAAAAGTGAAAAAGCTTACAGCACCCGGTATTCCCAGGCGGTCTCCCATCCAAGTACTGACCGGGCCCGACCCTGCTTAGCTTCCGAGATCAGACGAGATCGGGCGTGTTCGGGTGGTATGGCCGTAAGCGAGAGCTGAGGTGACAAATAGCCTCTATAAACTTGATGATCATCAGCACCAAGCCCAATTCCGGGCGTAGAAAGGGATCTTTCTGTCTTTGGTTCGTTCTTTCTTTCCTTTTTGCTTAGCTTGTGTCTACTGTCATTATTACAGGGTATAAAAGTATTGTTTTTGCTTTCTGAGTGGTGCTGGCCACAGTGCAGACAGGTTGACAGCAAGACTAGGCTATTTAAAAAGAATAGAAAAGAAGTAGGCTATTTCATGAATGAGACAAAGAGCAGTCGGTGCTGTGAAAAAGTGAAAAAGCTTACAGCACCCGGTATTCCCAGGCGGTCTCCCATCCAAGTACTGACCGGGCCCGACCCTGCTTAGCTTCCGAGATCAGACGAGATCGGGCGTGTTCAGGGTGGTATGGCCGTAAGCGAGAGCTGAGGTGACAAATAGCCTCTATAAACTTGATGATCATCAGCACCAAGCCCAATTCCGGGTGTAGAAAGGGATCTTTCTGTCTTTGGTTTGTTCTTTCTTTCCTTTTTGCTTAGCTTGTGTCTACTGTCATTATTACAGGGTTATAACATAAAAGTATTGTTTTTGCTTTCTGAGTGGTGCTGGCCACAGTGCAGACAGGTTGACAGCAAGACTAGGCTATTTAAAAGAATAGAAAAGAAGTAGGCTATTTCATGAATGAGACAAAGAGCAGTCGGTGCTGTGAAAAAGTGAAAAAGCTTACAGCACCCGGTATTCCCAGGCGGTCTCCCATCCAAGTACTGACCGGGCCCGACCCTGCTTAGCTTCCGAGATCAGACGAGATCGGGCTTGTTCAGGGTGGTATGGCCGTAAGCGAGAGCTGAGGTGACAAATAGCCTCTATAAACTTGATGATCATCAGCACCAAGCCCAATTCCGGGTGTAGAAAGGGATCTTTCTGTCTTTGGTTCGTTCTTTCTTTCCTTTTTGCTTAGCTTGTGTCTACTGTCATTATTACAGGGTATAAAAGTATTGTTTTTGCTTTCTGAGTGGTGCTGGCCACAGTGCAGACAGGTTGACAGCAAGACTAGGCTATTTAAAAGAATAGAAAAGAAGTAGGCTATTTCATGAATGAGACAAAGAGCAGTCGGTGCTGTGAAAAAGTGAAAAAGCTTACAGCACCCGGTATTCCCAGGCGGTCTCCCATCCAAGTACTGACCGGGCCCGACCCTGCTTAGCTTCCGAGATCAGACGAGATCGGGCGTGTTCAGGGTGGTATGGCCGTAAGCGAGAGCTGAGGTGACAAATAGCCTCTATAAACTTGATGATCATCAGCACCAAGCCCAATTCCGGGCGTAGAAAGGGATCTTTCTGTCCTTGGTTCGTTCTTTCTTTCCTTTTTGCTTAGCTTGTGTCTACTGTCATTATTACAGGGTATAAAAGTATTGTTTTTGCTTTCTGAGTGGTGCTGGCCACAGTGCAGACAGGTTGACAGCAAGACTAGGCTATTTAAAAGAATAGAAAAGAAGTAGGCTATTTCATGAATGAGACAAAGAGCAGTCGGTGCTGTGAAAAAGTGAAAAAGCTTACAGCACCCGGTATTCCCAGGCGGTCTCCCATCCAAGTACTGACCGGGCCCGACCCTGCTTAGCTTCCGAGATCAGACGAGATCGGGCGTGTTCAGGGTGGTATGGCCGTAAGCGAGAGCTGAGGTGACAAATAGCCTCTATAAACTTGATGATCATCAGCACCAAGCCCAATTCCGGGTGTAGAAAGGGATCTTTCTGTCTTTGGTTTGTTCTTTCTTTCCTTTTTGCTTAGCTTGTGTCTACTGTCATTATTACAGGGTTATAACATAAAAGTATTGTTTTTTGCTTTCTGAGTGGTGCTGGCCACAGTGCAGACAGGTTGACAGCAAGACTAGGCTATTTAAAAGAATAGAAAAGAAGTAGGCTATTTCATGAATGAGACAAAGAGCAGTCGGTGCTGTGAAAAAGTGAAAAAGCTTACAGCACCCGGTATTCCCAGGCGGTCTCCCATCCAAGTACTGACCGGGCCCGACCCTGCTTAGCTTCCGAGATCAGACGAGATCGGGCGTGTTCAGGGTGGTATGGCCGTAAGCGAGAGCTGAGGTGACAAATAGCCTCTATAAACTTGATGATCATCAGCACCAAGCCCAATTCCGGGCGTAGAAAGGGATCTTTCTGTCTTTGGTTCGTTCTTTCTTTCCTTTTTGCTTTCCTTTTTGCTTAGCTTGTGTCTACTGTCATTATTACAGGGTATAAAAGTATTGTTTTTGCTTTCTGAGTGGTGCTGGCCACAGTGCAGACAGGTTGACAGCAAGACTAGGCTATTTAAAAGAAAGAAGTAGGCTATTTCATGAATGAGACAAAGAGCAGTCGGTGCTGTGAAAAAGTGAAAAAGCTTACAGCACCCGGTATTCCCAGGCGGTCTCCCATCCAAGTACTGACCGGGCCCGACCCTGCTTAGCTTCCGAGATCAGACGAGATCGGGCGTGTTCAGGGTGGTATGGCCGTAAGCGAGAGCTGAGGTGACAAATAGCCTCTATAAACTTGATGATCATCAGCACCAAGCCCAATTCCGGGTGTAGAAAGGGATCTTTCTGTCTTTGGTTTGTTCTTTCTTTCCTTTTTGCTTAGCTTGTGTCTACTGTCATTATTACAGGGTTATAACATAAAAGTATTGTTTTTGCTTTCTGAGTGGTGCTGGCCACAGTGCAGACAGGTTGACAGCAAGACTAGGCTATTTAAAAGAATACAAAAGAAGTAGGCTATTTCATGAATGAGACAAAGAGCAGTCGGTGCTGTGAAAAAGTGAAAAAGCTTACAGCACCCGGTATTGCCAGGCGGTCTCCCATCCAAGTACTGACCGGGCCCGACCCTGCTTAGCTTCCGAGATCAGACGAGATCGGGCGTGTTCAGGGTGGTATGGCCGTAAGCGAGAGCTGAGGTGACAAATAGCCTCTATAAACTTGATGATCATCAGCACCAAGCCCAATTCCGGGTGTAGAAAGGGATCTTTCTGTCCTTGGTTCGTTCTTTCTTTCCTTTTTGCTTAGCTTGTGTCTACTGTCATTATTACAGGGTATAAAAGTATTGTTTTTTGCTTTCTGAGTGGTGCTGGCCACAGTGCAGACAGGTTGACAGCAAGACTAGGCTATTTAAAAGAATAGAAAAGAAGTAGGCTATTTCATGAATGAGACAAAGAGCAGTCGGTGCTGTGAAAAAGTGAAAAAGCTTACAGCACCCGGTATTCCCAGGCGGTCTCCCATCCAAGTACTGACCGGGCCCGACCCTGCTTAGCTTCCGAGATCAGACGAGATCGGGCGTGTTCAGGGTGGTATGGCCGTAAGCGAGAGCTGAGGTGACAAATAGCCTCTATAAACTTGATGATCATCAGCACCAAGCCCAATTCCGGGTGTAGAAAGGGATCTTTCTGTCCTTGGTTCGTTCTTTCTTTCCTTTTTGCTTAGCTTGTGTCTACTGTCATTATTACAGGGTATAAAAGTATTGTTTTTTGCTTTCTGAGTGGTGCTGGCCACAGTGCAGACAGGTTGACAGCAAGACTAGGCTATTTAAAAGAATAGAAAAGAAGTAGGCTATTTCATGAATGAGACAAAGAGCAGTCGGTGCTGTGAAAAAGTGAAAAAGCTTACAGCACCCGGTATTCCCAGGCGGTCTCCCATCCAAGTACTGACCGGGCCCGACCCTGCTTAGCTTCCGAGATCAGACGAGATCGGGCGTGTTCAGGGTGGTATGGCCGTAAGCGAGAGCTGAGGTGACAAATAGCCTCTATAAACTTGATGATCATCAGCACCAAGCCCAATTCCGGGCGTAGAAAGGGATCTTTCTGTCTTTGGTTCGTTCTTTCTTTCCTTTTTGCTTTCCTTTTTGCTTAGCTTGTGTCTACTGTCATTATTACAGGGTATAAAAGTATTGTTTTTGCTTTCTGAGTGGTGCTGGCCACAGTGCAGACAGGTTGACAGCAAGACTAGGCTATTTAAAAGAATAGAAAAGAAGTAGGCTATTTCATGAATGAGACAAAGAGCAGTCGGTGCTGTGAAAAAGTGAAAAAGCTTACAGCACCCGGTATTCCCAGGCGGTCTCCCATCCAAGTACTGACCGGGCCCGACCCTGCTTAGCTTCCGAGATCAGACGAGATCGGGCGTGTTCAGGGTGGTATGGCCGTAAGCGAGAGCTGAGGTGACAAATAGCCTCTATAAACTTGATGATCATCAGCACCAAGCCCAATTCCGGGTGTAGAAAGGGATCTTTCTGTCTTTGGTTTGTTCTTTCTTTCCTTTTTGCTTAGCTTGTGTCTACTGTCATTATTACAGGGTTATAACATAAAAGTATTGTTTTTGCTTTCTGAGTGGTGCTGGCCACAGTGCAGACAGGTTGACAGCAAGACTAGGCTATTTAAAAGAATAGAAAAGAAGTAGGCTATTTCATGAATGAGACAAAGAGCAGTCGGTGCTGTGAAAAAGTGAAAAAGCTTACAGCACCCGGTATTCCCAGGCGGTCTCCCATCCAAGTACTGACCGGGCCCGACCCTGCTTAGCTTCCGAGATCAGACGAGATCGGGCGTGTTCAGGGTGGTATGGCCGTAAGCGAGAGCTGAGGTGACAAATAGCCTCTATAAACTTGATGATCATCAGCACCAAGCCCAATTCCGGGCGTAGAAAGGGATCTTTCTGTCTTTGGTTCGTTCTTTCTTTCCTTTTTGCTTTCCTTTTTGCTTAGCTTGTGTCTACTGTCATTATTACAGGGTATAAAAGTATTGTTTTTGCTTTCTGAGTGGTGCTGGCCACAGTGCAGACAGGTTGACAGCAAGACTAGGCTATTTAAAAGAAGTAGGCTATTTCATGAATGAGACAAAGAGCAGTCGGTGCTGTGAAAAAGTGAAAAAGCTTACAGCACCCGGTATTCCCAGGCGGTCTCCCATCCAAGTACTGACCGGGCCCGACCCTGCTTAGCTTCCGAGATCAGACGAGATCGGGCGTGTTCAGGGTGGTATGGCCGTAAGCGAGAGCTGAGGTGACAAATAGCCTCTATAAACTTGATGATCATCAGCACCAAGCCCAATTCCGGGTGTAGAAAGGGATCTTTCTGTCTTTGGTTTGTTCTTTCTTTCCTTTTTGCTTAGCTTGTGTCTACTGTCATTATTACAGGGTTATAACATAAAAGTATTGTTTTTGCTTTCTGAGTGGTGCTGGCCACAGTGCAGACAGGTTGACAGCAAGACTAGGCTATTTAAAAGAATACAAAAGAAGTAGGCTATTTCATGAATGAGACAAAGAGCAGTCGGTGCTGTGAAAAAGTGAAAAAGCTTACAGCACCCGGTATTGCCAGGCGGTCTCCCATCCAAGTACTGACCGGGCCCGACCCTGCTTAGCTTCCGAGATCAGACGAGATCGGGCGTGTTCAGGGTGGTATGGCCGTAAGCGAGAGCTGAGGTGACAAATAGCCTCTATAAACTTGATGATCATCAGCACCAAGCCCAATTCCGGGTGTAGAAAGGGATCTTTCTGTCCTTGGTTCGTTCTTTCTTTCCTTTTTGCTTAGCTTGTGTCTACTGTCATTATTACAGGGTATAAAAGTATTGTTTTTGCTTTCTGAGTGGTGCTGGCCACAGTGCAGACAGGTTGACAGCAAGACTAGGCTATTTAAAAGAATAGAAAAGAAGTAGGCTATTTCATGAATGAGACAAAGAGCAGTCGGTGCTGTGAAAAAGTGAAAAAGCTTACAGCACCCGGTATTCCCAGGCGGTCTCCCATCCAAGTACTGACCGGGCCCGACCCTGCTTAGCTTCCGAGATCAGACGAGATCGGGCGTGTTCAGGGTGGTATGGCCGTAAGCGAGAGCTGAGGTGACAAATAGCCTCTATAAACTTGATGATCATCAGCACCAAGCCCAATTCCGGGTGTAGAAAGGGATCTTTCTGTCCTTGGTTCGTTCTTTCTTTCCTTTTTGCTTAGCTTGTGTCTACTGTCATTATTACAGGGTATAAAAGTATTGTTTTTGCTTTCTGAGTGGTGCTGGCCACAGTGCAGACAGGTTGACAGCAAGACTAGGCTATTTAAAAGAATAGAAAAGAAGTAGGCTATTTCATGAATGAGACAAAGAGCAGTCGGTGCTGTGAAAAAGTGAAAAAGCTTACAGCACCCGGTATTCCCAGGCGGTCTCCCATCCAAGTACTGACCGGGCCCGACCCTGCTTAGCTTCCGAGATCAGACGAGATCGGGTGTGTTCAGGGTGGTATGGCCGTAAGCGAGAGCTGAGGTGACAAATAGCCTCTATAAACTTGATGATCATCAGCACCAAGCCCAATTCCGGGTGTAGAAAGGGATCTTTCTGTCTTTGGTTCGTTCTTTCTTTCCTTTTTGCTTTCCTTTTGCTTAGCTTGTGTCTACTGTCATTATTACAGGGTATAAAAGTATTGTTTTTGCTTTCTGAGTGGTGCTGGCCACAGTGCAGACAGGTTGACAGCAAGACTAGGCTATTTAAAAGAATAGAAAAGAAGTAGGCTATTTCATGAATGAGACAAAGAGCAGTCGGTGCTGTGAAAAAGTGAAAAAGCTTACAGCACCCGGTATTCCCAGGCGGTCTCCCATCCAAGTACTGACCGGGCCCGACCCTGCTTAGCTTCCGAGATCAGACGAGATCGGGCGTGTTCAGGGTGGTATGGCCGTAAGCGAGAGCTGAGGTGACAAATAGCCTCTATAAACTTGATGATCATCAGCACCAAGCCCAATTCCGGGTGTAGAAAGGGATCTTTCTGTCTTTGGTTTGTTCTTTCTTTCCTTTTTGCTTAGCTTGTGTCTACTGTCATTATTACAGGGTTATAACATAAAAGTATTGTTTTTGCTTTCTGAGTGGTGCTGGCCACAGTGCAGACAGGTTGACAGCAAGACTAGGCTATTTAAAAGAATAGAAAAGAAGTAGGCTATTTCATGAATGAGACAAAGAGCAGTCGGTGCTGTGAAAAAGTGAAAAAGCTTACAGCACCCGGTATTCCCAGGCGGTCTCCCATCCAAGTACTGACCGGGCCCGACCCTGCTTAGCTTCCGAGATCAGACGAGATCGGGTGTGTTCAGGGTGGTATGGCCGTAAGCGAGAGCTGAGGTGACAAATAGCCTCTATAAACTTGATGATCATCAGCACCAAGCCCAATTCCGGGCGTAGAAAGGGATCTTTCTGTCTTTGGTTCGTTCTTTCTTTCTTTCCTTTTTGCTTAGCTTGTGTCTACTGTCATTATTACAGGGTATAAAAGTATTGTTTTTGCTTTCTGAGTGGTGCTGGCCACAGTGCAGACAGGTTGACAGCAAGACTAGGCTATTTAAAAGAATAGAAAAGAAGTAGGCTATTTCATGAATGAGACAAAGAGCAGTCGGTGCTGTGAAAAAGTGAAAAAGCTTACAGCACCCGGTATTCCCAGGCGGTCTCCCATCCAAGTACTGACCGGGCCCGACCCTGCTTAGCTTCCGAGATCAGACGAGATCGGGCGTGTTCAGGGTGGTATGGCCGTAAGCGAGAGCTGAGGTGACAAATAGCCTCTATAAACTTGATGATCATCAGCATCAAGCCCAATTCCGGGTGTAGAAAGGGATCTTTCTGTCTTTGGTTTGTTCTTTCTTTCCTTTTTGCTTAGCTTGTGTCTACTGTCATTATTACAGGGTTATAACATAAAAGTATTGTTTTTGCTTTCTGAGTGGTGCTGGCCACAGTGCAGACAGGTTGACAGCAAGACTAGGCTATTTAAAAGAATAGAAAAGAAGTAGGCTATTTCATGAATGAGACAAAGAGCAGTCGGTGCTGTGAAAAAGTGAAAAAGCTTACAGCACCCGGTATTCCCAGGCGGTCTCCCATCCAAGTACTGACCGGGCCCGACCCTGCTTAGCTTCCGAGATCAGACGAGATCGGGCGTGTTCAGGGTGGTATGGCCGTAAGCGAGAGCTGAGGTGACAAATAGCCTCTATAAACTTGATGATCATCAGCACCAAGCCCAATTCCGGGTGTAGAAAGGGATCTTTCTGTCTTTGGTTCGTTCTTTCTTTCCTTTTTGCTTTCCTTTTTGCTTAGCTTGTGTCTACTGTCATTATTACAGGGTATAAAAGTATTGTTTTTGCTTTCTGAGTGGTGCTGGCCACAGTGCAGACAGGTTGACAGCAAGACTAGGCTATTTAAAAGAATAGAAAAGAAGTAGGCTATTTCATGAATGAGACAAAGAGCAGTCGGTGCTGTGAAAAAGTGAAAAAGCTTACAGCACCCGGTATTCCCAGGCGGTTTCCCATCCAAGTACTGACCGGGCCCGACCCTGCTTAGCTTCCGAGATCAGACGAGATCGGGCGCGTTCAGGGTGGTATGGCCGTAAGCGAGAGCTGAGGTGACAAATAGCCTCTATAAACTTGATGATCATCAGCACCAAGCCCAATTCCGGGTGCAGAAAGGGATCTTTCTGTCTTTGGTTCCTTCTTTCTTTCCTTTTTGCTTTCCTTTTTGCTTAGCTTGTGTCTACTGTCATTATTACAGGGTATAAAAGTATTGTTTTTGCTTTCTGAGTGGTGCTGGCCACAGTGCAGACAGGTTGACAGCAAGACTAGGCTATTTAAAAGAATAGAAAAGAAGTAGGCTATTTCATGAATGAGACAAAGAGCAGTCGGTGCTGTGAAAAAGTGAAAATGCTTACAGCACCCGGTATTCCCAGGCGGTCTCCCATCCAAGTACTGACCGGGCCCGACCCTGCTTAGCTTTCGAGATCAGACGAGATCGGGCGCGTTCAGGGTGGTATGGCCGTAAGCGAGAGCTGAGGTGACAAATAGCCTCTATAAACTTGATGATCATCAGCACCAAGCCCAATTCCGGGTGTAGAAAGGGATCTTTCTGTCTTTGGTTTGTTCTTTCTTTCCTTTTTGCTTAGCTTGTGTCTACTGTCATTATTACAGGGTTATAACATAAAAGTATTGTTTTTGCTTTCTGAGTGGTGCTGGCCACAGTGCAGACAGGTTGACAGCAAGACTAGGCTATTTAAAAGAATAGAAAAGAAGTAGGCTATTTCATGAATGAGACAAAGAGCAGTCGGTGCTGTGAAAAAGTGAAAAAGCTTACAGCACCCGGTATTCCCAGGCGGTCTCCCATCCAAGTACTGACCGGGCCCGACCCTGCTTAGCTTCCGAGATCAGACGAGATCGGGCGTGTTCAGGGTGGTATGGCCGTAAGCGAGAGCTGAGGTGACAAATAGCCTCTATAAACTTGATGATCATCAGCACCAAGCCCAATTCCGGGTGTAGAAAGGGATCTTTCTGTCTTTGGTTTGTTCTTTCTTTCCTTTTTGCTTAGCTTGTGTCTACTGTCATTATTACAGGGTTATAACATAAAAGTATTGTTTTTGCTTTCTGAGTGGTGCTGGCCACAGTGCAGACAGGTTGACAGCAAGACTAGGCTATTTAAAAGAATAGAAAAGAAGTAGGCTATTTCATGAATGAGACAAAGAGCAGTCGGTGCTGTGAAAAAGTGAAAAAGCTTACAGCAACCGGTATTCCCAGGCGGTCTCCCATCCAAGTACTGACCGGGCCCGACCCTGCTTAGCTTCCGAGATCAGACGAGATCGGGCGTGTTCAGGGTGGTATGGCCGTAGGCGAGAGCTGAGGTGACAAATAGCCTCTATAAACTTGATGATCATCAGCACCAAGCCCAATTCCGGGTGTAGAAAGGGATCTTTCTGTCTTTGGTTTGTTCTTTCTTTCCTTTTTGCTTAGCTTGTGTCTACTGTCATTATTACAGGGTTATAACATAAAAGTATTGTTTTTGCTTTCTGAGTGGTGCTGGCCACAGTGCAGACAGGTTGACAGCAAGACTAGGCTATTTAAAAGAATAGAAAAGAAGTAGGCTATTTCATGAATGAGACAAAGAGCAGTCGGTGCTGTGAAAAAGTGAAAAAGCTTACAGCAACCGGTATTCCCAGGCGGTCTCCCATCCAAGTACTGACCGGGCCCGACCCTGCTTAGCTTCCGAGATCAGACGAGATCGGGCGTGTTCAGGGTGGTATGGCCGTAGGCGAGAGCTGAGGTGACAAATAGCCTCTATAAACTTGATGATCATCAGCACCAAGCCCAATTCCGGGTGTAGAAAGGGATCTTTCTGTCTTTGGTTTGTTCTTTCTTTCCTTTTTGCTTAGCTTGTGTCTACTGTCATTATTACAGGGTTATAACATAAAAGTATTGTTTTTGCTTTCTGAGTGGTGCTGGCCACAGTGCAGACAGGTTGACAGCAAGACTAGGCTATTTAAAAGAATAGAAAAGAAGTAGGCTATTTCATGAATGAGACAAAGAGCAGTCGGTGCTGTGAAAAAGTGAAAAAGCTTACAGCACCCGGTATTCCCAGGCGGTCTCCCATCCAAGTACTGACCGGGCCCGACCCTGCTTAGCTTCCGAGATCAGACGAGATCGGGCGTGTTCAGGGTGGTATGGCCGTAAGCGAGAGCTGAGGTGACAAATAGCCTCTATAAACTTGATGATCATCAGCACCAAGCCCAATTCCGGGTGTAGAAAGGGATCTTTCTGTCTTTGGTTCGTTCTTTCTTTCCTTTTTGCTTTCCTTTTTGCTTAGCTTGTGTCTACTGTCATTATTACAGGGTATAAAAGTATTGTTTTTGCTTTCTGAGTGGTGCTGGCCACAGTGCAGACAGGTTGACAGCAAGACTAGGCTATTTAAAAGAATAGAAAAGAAGTAGGCTATTTCATGAATGAGACAAAGAGCAGTCGGTGCTGTGAAAAAGTGAAAAAGCTTACAGCACCCGGTATTCCCAGGCGGTCTCCCATCCAAGTACTGACCGGGCCCGACCCTGCTTAGCTTCCGAGATCAGACGAGATCGGGCGCGTTCAGGGTGGTATGGCCGTAAGCGAGAGCTGAGGTGACAAATAGCCTCTATAAACTTGATGATCATCAGCACCAAGCCCAATTCCGGGTGTAGAAAGGGATCTTTCTGTCTTTGGTTCGTTCTTTCTTTCCTTTTGCTTTCCTTTTTGCTTAGCTTGTGTCTACTGTCATTATTACAGGGTATAAAAGTATTGTTTTTGCTTTCTGAGTGGTGCTGGCCACAGTGCAGACAGGTTGACAGCAAGACTAGGCTATTTAAAAGAATAGAAAAGAAGTAGGCTATTTCATGAATGAGACAAAGAGCAGTCGGTGCTGTGAAAAAGTGAAAAAGATTACAGCACCCGGTATTCCCAGGCGGTCTCCCATCCAAGTACTGACCGGGCCCGACCCTGCTTAGCTTCCGAGATCAGACGAGATCGGGCGTGTTCAGGGTGGTATGGCCGTAAGCGAGAACTTAATGAATTACTCGATCCCTAAACTGAACTAATGACTGAACGCAAATTATATTAAAGCTTTTTTGAAAATCCTCTTAATTTTTTTTTTTTTTTAAATACCAATGTTTTTCTTACAGAGTGTCTGTTAATATCTTAGATGGATAAACAATCAGTCCTAAAATAAAATTATACTGAATTAATTGTTTAAACAAATCTTTCCAGCATGCGTTACAACTAACACCCCCCCTGTTACAACCTACCCCACCAGTGGGGCAGGTTGTAACGTTTCACTTCCTCCATCTGTGGTGAAATTGTAAAAGAATGGTGAGAGTTTTAGAAACAAACTTCCAGTGTTCATTTGTAACAGAGATGTGTATGTTGCTTGTGTAAAAAACAAATTAAGATAACTCAAATATATCTTTAGATATGTACCAAAAACAAAATCTGTTAGGTTGTGCCCCGCTCTCCCCTAGAACTGTTTGATCCACTTAGTGAATGTCTAAAATCTTTCAATTGTAAACCTTTTTTTTTTCAGGAATTTGATATCATAAGATAAGAGAGTATGAGTCTGGTTGTATAAAGAAGCTATCAAATTCTAACTGACCCAAAGAAAACTGCATCATGTCTGTTGTGTATCTGACCTGTGAGATGTGAATCCCAGAGGCATCAGTGAGGACACAGCTCAGGTTGACTGTCTTGCCGGGATAAGAATACACCTTTGGCTCTACGTCCACTTCCTGACCAGTCACTGCTAAAAGAAACAGAAAGAGACAAATTCATGTCTGTGTTTTACTTATTTTCCAAACCAGGAGAAGACAAGGAAAGGAAGCAGGTACAGTAACTAGATCACAAACCTGCTGATGATAAATGAATGAGTTTTAACTTGTCCATACTAAACTGGAGCAGACTATAGTTTGAAACCAGTGGTGGCTGCTGGTGTTTCAAAGAGGGGAAGCTTGACTGTTATAAGACTTATCCGGCAGTTGTTTACTGTAATCACTGATGAAAGTCAACATGTAAAATATGAACTACTAACACAAGAACAGGTTGTATGTATGTTGAAGACTTGAGATGTTTTTTGTTGAAATCACCACCAAAATATTAGCTGTGTAGTATTTCCAGAAAAGTATGATGGTTTACAAAATTGTGATTAATACATTGATAAGGTTGAAATGTGGTTGTCAAAATAACTTATGAACAGCTGAGGCATGCTGTGTTGTGAGTGTTGCAGCTTTTCAACAGAATATTGAATATCAATTCTTGAGGTCTGGCGACAAATGTGTTCTGCATCAAAATCTTTTATATCTAAATTATTAATACTTCATCATGTTTATCTGATCAGACATCAGTATAATCAACACAAGAATTCCTTAATTCCTTTGAGCACCAAAATTTGACTCTTAGTTATTCTAATCCATTATCTATCAGCCTGTGTTTTTTCTAATAATTGTCAACATATTATTTAATTTGCTGTAATTTTCATAACTCACCTGTGATGGCTCCAATGATGATAATGTATAACACAGCTGCTGCCATTTCCTCTGCAGTATCATCAAGTAAAATACCAAAAACAATGATACGTATTTCACTCCTTGTCTTTCCCTACCATGAATTCAGTGTAAGCGTGTGGATTTCCCAATATAAAGGCAGTATGAGGAAGTAATCTGGATTGGGGCTTTATGCACCATCGTACTTTGCACTTCTTTGCACACTTACTAATCACTGATCATGTAAACTACATTCCTGCCAATTTTTTTTCTTTTCTTTTTTTTACTGGTAATAATTGTGTGATTGTCATGTCAAAGAACAGGAACATTATCATGTAACATTCAATATTTCATTCATACTATGTACAAAAAGTCAAATATGATTCTCGTCTTCCTGCAATGTTCTGACTGTTTACTGTAATTGGTGTTAGATAATAAACTGCTGTGAGCTAAACGTATTGATATGATGGTATCCAAGATGGGAAGTGCTGTTTCTGTTGTAAGGTGTGCAGCTTTCATGTCACTAAGGTTAACTAAAATACTGTTACAATCTTTAGCATTGTTAGTTCTAGACTACTGTCCAGTAGTCTGGTCTAATACAACACAAGAAAATAAAAAAAGTTGCAAATTGTGCAAAATAGAGCGGCAAGAACAGCCCTGCATTGCGGTTACAGAACAAACATTATAGCTATGCACAACTATTTGGGCTGACTATCAGTTAAGAAAAGATTATTGTACTCACTGATGGTTTTCTTTAAAAATATTTTAACAACAAAAAAAACCATCATACACATAGCTATGCAACTAGACATGCTAACTAGAGGTAATTTTACACTACCAAAATCAAAAACAAACGCAATTCAACGAATGGTTATGTACAGAGCTATGCAAGAATGGAACATACTACCAGACAATATTACACAAGAAAATTGTAAAATAATTTTTAAGAAGTTAGTCAAAGAACACCTGTTCACCATAGATATTTAATATTTAATATATGACAATTGTAAGTACAAGCATGACACCTTGTGAAACAGAAACAGTTCTTGGAGATGTACACCAAAATGGGATACTGTCAAACCTGCTTTAATTTTGTCAAATCTGATTTTGAGACTGAGTTTCGATGGCACTGGATGTAATATCAATGGGCTATTGAAACTTATTGTGTGACCAATATATATGATATTGTAACAGTTGTAAATGTTCCTTTAAGAACGTAAGCGTGGCGGCGCCGGGACGTCATTGAGCGTCGCGCCGCGTTGTTTTGTTTTCAGTTGAGAAGAAGGCTACCCGATGAGTGGACGCCATTAGCATACTGAGCTGCCGGTTTCTCCCTATGGTTTCTCCTTTTTCTTCTTCTTAACTCAGCTAACAGTGAGTAAAGTGAGACCGCTTCTTTGTCATGTATGATAGTATGAAGTGTTCAGCTCAATAAAAGGGCAAGAGTGAAGTCCCAAGTGAACTATTTTTGTGGACATTACTGTTTTTCCTGCTCACACGACCGACTCTCACTCACGAACTGTTACAATATGTAAATTCTACGACTACGTACCACTACTGACCTAGGGAGCTGTCTGTATTGTCTGTGTATTGTTGTGTTGTGTATCTGTTTGTATTTTTATTTTTGTGGTTTATGTTGTATTTGAACATGGATTGTATTGTATGGGACATAAATTGCATTGATACATTGTAAATATGTATGGACCCCAGGAAGAATAGCTTTGGCATTGCCATAGCTAATGGGGATCCGAATAAATTAACCAATCAATCAATCAATTAATTAACCCACATGCCCTGTTCGTGTTAATTTGTGTAGTTGGAGGTGGATTTATTGTGATAATTTTGGCTGTGATTGTTCCATTGCAAATGGAAAAATTGGTAATTAATAAATAAAATTTGTAAATTTTGGAATTCTAGAGTTTCATCCATTTCCACTTTATTTTGACTTTGCAAGCAGCCCCCCTTGAAAAAAAGTGAAAAAAAAAAATTTGCCTTTAATTTTATATTTCTCTACAGCAAACTTCATCAAGTTTTGTAAAAAAAAAATAATGTCACAAATCAATCACAAAATTTTCCCATTTTAGCGCTCCCCGACTGACCTCTATGGTGACCCTTTACCAGGCTTGGGGAGTAATGGACTACATGTAACGGCGTTACGTAATTGGGATACAAAAAAGTTACAAGTACAGAAAAAAAACACGTAGATTACCGGTATATTTGATAAAAAACGAAGATTACTTGGCTGATTACTTCACATTTTTAAAATCAACCACAGGCTATAGAGCGGCCGTAGAAGCCACTCGCCGTCTTGTTGTATTTCAGAGGTGAGGCACACAGACAGAGCAAAAAGGCGTCAGACCAAAAGGTGTCAGAAAAAAGACGTCAGACCAAAAGGCATCAGAAAAAAAGACGTCAGACCAAAAGGCGTCAGAAAAAAGATGTCAGACCAAAAGGCATCAGAAAAAAAGGCGCCAGACCAAAAGGCATCAGAAAAAAGGCGTTTGATTTAACAGTCTGCAGACCATACTTTTACATTTTTTTGCTGCTGTAAGATGAAAAATAATTAGCACACCATCGTCATCCCCTGACAGAGTTGCTTCTGAGGTATGAAATTGAAACACAATACATAAGTGCTGAACATGTAACATCTGTCATAGTTTGCGTCCCATCTTATTGTGAAAGTCCTCGTGTCTTGTCGGGAGCGTGCCTATGTTCCCTCAGCCCTATGTTCCCTCAGCCCTATGTTCCCTCAGCCCTATGTTCCCTCTGGACTCTCTCTACCTATCTGGACTCTGTCTATCTGGCCTGTCTAGCCTCTACCTGGTCTTTTTACTAAACTTAACCAACTCCTTTCTTCATTGCCTAAACCCAACCAATGGTGGGACCAAAGGGCTGTGGGAATAGGGCCTAATTTTCAGTGACAACAAAAGTTAGAAATGAGGGAACATAGGGCTGAGGGAACATAGGGCCTAATTTTCAGTGACGACAAAAGTTAGAAATGAGGGAACATAGGGCTGAGGGAACATAGGGCTGTGGGAACATAGGGATGACCCCGTCTTGTCTTGGTGTCACTTTGTGTAGTTGAGGTTTTTTCTGTTTTCTCTTTTAGTTCTCTGTTCTCTCTCTTGTGATGCGTCTCACCTGGGTTGGTTGCACCACCTGTGTCTTCTCTTGTGTATTTAACCTCAGCGTCCCCCTTTTTCTTTGTCAAATCGTCTGTTTGTACCCTGTGTTCCTGCTCCTTGGGTGTCATCAGTAGGTCCAATTAATACATTTTGTTCCACCACACCCGCTTTTCCCGAGTCTGCATTTTGGTCCAATCCTCCACACACCCTGACAACATCCTCTTTGCAGCTTGCATCATACACTCATCCCTCATTTATCAAACTTGCGCAGGATCTGGTGTAGATTCTGGTGTAAATATCAGTGTACGCCAAGTTTCACCTGTGATTTACTACAAGTGTGTACACTGCTGATTTCGGCGTAGAACCGGCGTGGTGTTGATAAATCCGGCGGCTGAAAACGAGCGTCATTTAAATGTCACGCCCCGATATATTCCTGCTTTAGAGGTGTCGCCCTTTCCCTTTTACGACATGGAAACACGGAAGACGGCCAAAAAGAGGGACTTTACTGACATTACAGGGAGAGGGCGGCAACATTAAATATCTGGACATTGATAGATTGATAGTTTTTGTGACTGATAAGCGTCATCCCGGTGGATGGAGGCCCATCGACCTCGTGAAATGCTGCTGCAGTTTACTAAACACAAGTGATTGAGGAGAAATCATAGGTATATTACTGCTGCGAACGCGACTTTATGACCATCAGCACCGATGATATGGTTCGGCTGATGGAGGGATGTGAAACACCGACCTGATCTCCCGCTGACAGGTCCCTGTGACGGGGGAAAAAAAAAAACTCCGCCGCGGAGATCAGCTGCACCTGGACAGGGGGCTCCGGTGTCCGGCAGAGAGAGAGACTGAGGAGCCGTCCGGTCATGCTCTGGTGCAGGAGATGTCGGACGTTTGTGTGTGTGATCTAACAATAACAGGTCTGTCATTGACTGTTTCTGTTTACACATCTGATTAATGAGCATCTGTCACATCGTGGTTTTTAATTCATCTCAGTTGCTCAAAATAAAAGTCGAGTTAAATTTTCAACACGGACTTGGTGGTATAGTTTCTTTTTTTTTTGGCTACTTTTTATCTTTTTATTAATATAAACAACAACAACATGTGGTCCACATCGCTGCATTATTAGACTATGGTTTATTAATCATTTTGACACAGCAGCACTCGTTCCTGTATGTTCTACGCTGGTTCCAAATGTGCGTACACCTGGTCAGAGCTGGCGTGAGATTTGTGCGTACCGTACGCTCACGCTCAGATTGATTAATGCCGATCCTTGCGGTGAATTTGGTGTACACCCATTTTTTTGGTGTACGCAAGCTTGATAAATGAGGGCCAATGTGTTCAACATCATTACAGAATTAAGTTCCACTGCAGGAGATATTGGACAGCTTCAGAAGGGATTCCATTGATGATGACAGTTGTATTACTGTAATCGCCAGATGGAGGCATATTCTTCAGAGTGCCTGCACGGCTCTGTCAATGAGTTATTTTTCCTGGCACAAACGGCCAAACATTGAGTTTGTGTCCGAGATGGCAAAAGACTATGGGGGCCCGAGAAGGGAAATTTTCGGTAACTAATTACACCTTCATACCTGTGACATTCAAAAAAATTATATTCCTTTTGCATTATATTCCAGCTTGCTGATGGTGGGTCTGCAAACCACCTATGGTGTATTTGAGGGGAAGCCAGGTAACCTGATTTTCTCTTACGACCAGCGGGCACTGTCAGCCAACAAATACTACACTGCTGGAAAGTTGGTGGACTGGTCCATTATGCACAATGGAGAGCTATCCAACCTCAAGACCCAACTAGGGGACTGGATCGCTGGCTGTGGAATTCCTGCCATATACAGTGCCACAGTGGACAGCCTTCCACAGATACAGCAGCAAATTGTTGCTCATTTTCTTCGGTAAGAGACGAAGATCGGAGTAATTATGAAGTACAAGACCCCTGCATTTGTAGGACAGCTAATATTTAGTAGACATTTATTTGGACAATGTATGATCATGTGTGTAATTACCTCTTGTGTTTTAAAGTCAATAAGAGGATAACAAGAGCATTTTATTTGGTTGGAATATATAGCACAACAGTAGACATACTTTTCGTACTCTTTGCGCCCTGTCATCTTGTACTCAACAGAACTGCAAGTATGAGCCAACAGTTTATCCCTGGTGTGGAAGCCTGTGGAAAGTTCTGGACAATGGTGAAGGCATCCTGAAGACAGTCCCTGCCAGTCTTTACCAACACAGGAGTAAAACTGACAAGGAACTGTATCTAGAAACTGTTCAAGGGGGGTCCGCCCGCTATTCAGACATCCCGCTATTCCGACATGTCACTATTTAGACATCCCGCTATTACGACATCCCTCTATCTAGACATACCGGTAGTCCGACACTTTTTGATACCGCTATTCCGACACGTCTTTTTTTTTTTTTTTTTTTTTTTTTTTTTTACAGCTGCGATACCCAGGCGCGTCTCTCTCTCTCTTTTCTTTTCAGCATGTCTATCACTGGTTTGATGAGGGAGTGATGTTCTTAATCTCAACAACTCAACTATCAAGCAAACAAAACTGACACATATGATAAACAAACAGAACTATGCTGCAGTTTGTTTGTCAAGTTAACCTGTGACCTTCAGCACCACGGACAGCGCCGCGGATGAGCCGCGGAGCTGCAGCTGTGAGCGTCTGGGCTCTGGGCTTATGGCCTGGGGCCTCATTTATCAAAACTGTAAGTAAGCAGTGTAAAACTGCTGCTACTAAATGTTTTGCTTAGGCCTACGGTGAAAAGACAGCCCAAAATATTTACACCTTTTTCAGATCTATCAAAATGTGCGTGCACAACTCTGCACCTCAACTTTGATAACTGGATCCAAGAATGGTGCGCAGTTGCGCACGTGAACACACCTCCGTCCCGGAATGCCTACACAACCATATGGTCAGCACGTGCATATTAATTAGCCATGTGCGCTCTGTGGAGCGACAACAAAGTGACAACGAAGACAACGGGCGGAGGGAGGGGGAAAGAAAGCGAGATACATGGCATCGGGCAATAAATCAAGCAAAAACCTCCCAAATCTCAACAAAAGGGAGCAGAAAAAAGAATAATCTTATGTAATCTGCCCCTTTATTCCAGACAATCTTTTTTTTCTTCTTTTACCTATGTTAAAACGATGTAAAGCAGCAGGATAAACTCAGGTGACAGAATAATAACAGTCTCAGCTCTGCAGATCAGTGTGCGCTGCTGCCGGTGTGTTTTTAAACTTGGAGGGTTTGTTTTTTCTTCTCTAATAGGCCTATGTATTTGTGTATGAGAAACAGTGTCTCAGATGAAAAAATAAAAATAAATCAGAAGGACACTCTGACTATAACGTAATCAATCAATGTCGGAAAAGCGGAATGTTTGAAAAATAGTAAAGTGACGCTACTCCGACAATGAAAAAAAAAAATGTCGGAATAGTGGGACGCTTAAAAAATAATGTTAATGCCGCTATTCCGACAATTAGAAGTCAATGTCGAAATAGCGGCATGTCTGAATAGCAGCATGTAACCGTTCAAGGTCTTCTGGAGCCCAGAGGGGACCAACAAAAGAGAGCAGGAGGAAGCCACTATGTACCAGTTTTTTTTTTTTAAATATAACGTACACTCACAGTGTTCCGGACACTTCAGAAGTACTCACGGTATTCCGGACACTTGACCTTTTCCCGCAAATAAATGACATCATACTTCCGGGTCACGGGCACTTTATATATGTATGTCACCCTTGGTTCTGCCTCTTTTGTTCCCGACCACCGAGGAGAATCTACGCCCATTGTGTCTCTACTTATCACTGTAAGTTTCCACTGTGCACCAATGACTGCACTGATAATGCCGGGGGGGGGGGTTGTGGCCGGCCAAAGCGCGGCGGGGAGAGGCTTACGACTTCCACCAACCGGTTTTAAAGGAGTCATCACCTGGTTTTTTATGTATCCAATCCCCCTTAAATTGCTTTGAATCAGTTCTTAAAACTTATTGGAAACATCTTTTTTTTTATAATTCAAACATAGAGCTTGTTCTGACACTTTTTCATACGGCAACTTTCTCTTGTGGTATATTGATGTGTTGATGAAAAGAAGGGATTACCGCTGACACGTCTTCGGTTGTATTCAAAAAAGAAGTTTATTAACAAGAAGAAGAACAGTGTACAAAAATGCCGAATCGTGGAGCATCTCATGGTGCCAATGTGAGACCTCTCCCTACTGGCCCAAAGCTCTGACCTTATATATGTTTCTAACTCCAAACACTCCACCTTCTCCAAACTAAGGAATGCAACCAATCAACAAAGACTTCCTTGATCTGGATTATTTACTTTCTGGGATTTAACCTCTTGACCAAATTGATAACCTTTGGGCCACCACAGGTCAACGGAAGAAGACACCCCTGACCTAAGGTTTCAGCCTTTAGGCTAAACAAAACAATCATCAACTTTCCAACAGATAAAGTTGCTTCTAGGCAGCATCTGGAACCCATGAAGCAGAGCATCAATTCACACATTCCTTCAGTTCAGAGAAAGCACACATAATATGAAGAACATAAGATAATACAAGATATTTAAGCAAGAAAGTTAAGGTGTATAATACACTACATATTTCCCCCCTTCGAGGCTCGTAGAGTCTCGACACATAAAAAATAACATACAATCAAATGATTATCATAATGAAACAAACAGACACTCTTATATAATGTCTATAATGAAACAATCATTAGCAATAAAACAATTTGTGGAGTGTGAGAGCGAAAACCTGCCAGGCAGCCAATCTTCCTTAAAGTTTCCATCAAACAATCAAGACAGGAAATTCTCTCACGGTCCCTCTGCCTTAGGCAACCGCTGTTTAGCACTCCAAACCAATTAGAAAAGAAGAAATTCTTAAAACTTGAATGAAACAATTCCGTAGATACATATGAAAACCTCAGACAAATAAAATCAAAACAGTGTCCAATTTCAGGCTGGTCAACCCATCGAATCCTCCATTGGACCTGTCCCTGCCTAACATTACTCTCCCTAAACGTCAAAAAGAAAGAAAACATCTGAGGCTCCAATATCCACATATTAGCAAAGACATACAATAGTGAGTACATATCATCATGAAAGACATCACACTTTAATGTCAAAAAGCATTCCATAAAAACACCAAATTAAATTATACTGCAGTTCTTCCACAGTGTCAATCTTCAATGTGGTCAAAATACTTAAGTGTCCATAATGTTCAGGGCCCTTCAATTCATTCACATTCTTCATGTTTAGATGACTGAATCTTCTCAGAACATCTGGGTCCCCGAACAGCCTGGCACTTTCACAGTGATCTCTCTCCTATATGTTCTAGGAGGGAGATAGAAAACAAACCAGTATCTTTGCAACAGCAAATACATTTCAAACATCAAATGCACATAAACACATAAATCCCTATATTTTTACTAAATCAGTTTTGCAATTGTATCCACAGACTTCTCATCCATTATCCAAGCAGAAGTCCCCTCCTGCTCATGACATCTCTTCACAAAAATGTGGCAAAAACCTTGCAAAATTTTGATAAAAACTTGGTTAACTTGGCAAGTGACTGAGCATCCACCTGGTTATAACCCAATCAGTCTATTTAAGCAAATAAAATTCATACTATAACCTCCCCCCTTGCAACATGGGCCAACCCATGTGCCTCTTAAATCGTCAGACCTAAAAGGGCTGAGAGCACTATTATCAATCCTTCATGATTCTCCAAAGACCAATAGAATCTTAAGTGTCACCTCTACCTATCCACAACTATTTCTTTATTTCAAGAACAGCTTCCTTTTTGTAATTATCTCAACTTTTTAAGGTAACCATACAACTTCATACTGTGTAAATTAAGCTTTTTGAATATACTGTATGTTACTGCAATAAGTATAGTAAGCTTGCTAAATTTCTAATTTGTCCTTGTATTATTTAATTATACATTTTACACTGGAACTTTAAGAGGCAGCAGCCTCACACTTTGGCTCAAATTGGGCTGTTGACCTGAGTGAGTAGTGGAT
Source organism: Trachurus japonicus (assembly GCF_045865225.1). Taxonomy (NCBI): domain Eukaryota; kingdom Metazoa; phylum Chordata; class Actinopteri; order Carangiformes; family Carangidae; genus Trachurus; species Trachurus japonicus. Next base: position 30,616,199 of record NC_140914.1, on the reverse strand, counting down.
CCCAGACTTACACTGGAGACACACAATTTTCTTACCATGTCATGTTCTGTCCTATTTCATTTTATTATGAGAAAGCCACTTTTGTGGATAATTGAGTGAGACTTGTAGAATAAGATATTCTTTTTTTTTTTTCCAACAGTAAACCAACTAATCAACATTTACCAACACAATGAGTTTAAACATATTAAGAAATATTTCTTATGCAGGCCTACGTTTCATTTTATTACACTATGGCAATAACAATAATTCTTAACTATATAAAGGAAAAGATGGAGAATGACAAAAAACAACTGTTTAGACTTCACATTTCTGCTCATACTACATGTTACTGCCAAAGCAGTGCAATTTTACTTTCTTTACTTTAGCATCTGATGCATGTCAGTTTGGTCAATAAATGCTAAACTACAACTTATGAATTCTACGAGGTTTCATTACTATCAACAAAAATCAAAACAATACAACACATGAGTGTTGAGGAGTGGCTGTTCAACACTGCAACACTAACCTCATTCAGACAAGTATAAGTCAAAATATGTCCTTATCCTGATGTTGATATTTTCTCCTGCACTTCCTAAATGTTTACATCTTGTTTTAATAATATGCCAGGCAATGCAATGGACAGTTGAGACATAAAAGGAGAACAAATTAACTGGTTTTAACGCTAGTGTCATCACAGAACACAAAACATCTCTTCTCAAAAGTACAGATAGGTATAGGCTCCTGATACCAGTATAGGTATTGTAGTTTTTTTTTTTTTGTAGCAGAGCTCAATTGATTTTGTAAGAGGTACCAACTGACACCTCCCTTTCGGATTTTCTGAGCATCCCTAAAATCCTAGCTGCGGACACCTGAAGGGATTCACCAGTCCTCGGAATGTCATTACCTGACCTCTGAAGCCCCTTGGGATTCCTCTGAAATTCCCTCCTCCTAGTTTATTACACTCACGAGCAAAATGACCAACCAGTCCACAATTATAACACACTTCTGGAACTTTGTTGAAAATTTGGATTGAAGTTTCCTCTTGCTCTCCCTACATTTCCTTGACCTCTTCCTCTCCATGCCTGCTGCTGCAGACCAAAGGTCGGCTGTGCATTATAAACAAAAGGTACCGCTGCACAAGGCTGTTTTGGCTGTGGTTGCAGCTGTGGCTGTGGCTGTGACATGGGCTGATTTATCTCAGGCTGGTTCTGCATAACTACTGCCTGCTTCTTCTCCTTCTTCAGTTGAATCTGATTTAACTGTCTAAGGATCTCCTGATCTTGGCCCCTCTGTTCATGCTCTTTCTTTCTATACAGCTCTACTAGGTATGCTATGTGATCTGTATAAACACTCTTTATCATGCTCCCTAAACCAACCACTTCTGCTAATTTACTCCTCACTGACAGAGGCAACCCCTTCTGAATCTTAGCTCGCAAGATTGATTGCTCCATCTGACTGTCATCCGGATCATGTCCTGTAACATTTCTCCATACCTGATGGGCTCTTGACACATAAGATCTCGGATTTTCTTCTTGTCCTAATGGTTCAACATGAATACTATCAGGGTGTACATCTGTTGGAAATGTATCTCTTAACACTCTATACAGTCGACCTCTATTTGCTCCAAACAGCTCTGAATCGTTCACAGTAGATCCCACATATCGATTATATCCAGCTTTCTGTAAAATCTCTTCCATGGCTGGAACCCCAATAATGTTTACCAGAAGTCTCTTAAAGTCTCCCATGGTAGGCTTTGTTTCCACCATAATCTCCTTCAACTTTAAAATCCAAGGATGTGCTCCATCTTGAAGAACGGGTAATTGCTCAAATAAATCTGGCATAACTGTATCATCCCAAGATTTATACACCAGATTCTGTCCTCTGATAACCACTGGACAGTTCCACCTCTTCTTCTTTCTGCACTAGCCAATAACCTTCTAACTGCTGAATCATATCCTCCCACAGCTTTTTCCTCATCACTCTGATCTTCGACCTCCTCCTGACTAATTACTGGGAGCTGAGGATACATTTCCCTAAACTCCTCCTCCTTCTCATAAGGTGAGGGTCTCTGTACTGGGACCAAATGTGAGAGGAGTATATCAATCTCTGCCATCAACATTTCTACTTTCTTAACATTCTTTTCTACTTCCTCTACAACTTTCTCTACAACTTTCCCATAACCTTCATCCATTTTTGACCCTAGCTCTTTTCAAGCAACTGGAGAATATCAAGCTCTATTTGTCTCTTCTCTTTATATTTTTAATATCTTTTTATTATTTCGATCACTTCATGTGGACACCAACAACTGTATTATTTTGATTAATAATTTAGGATTATTCTTCTAGTTCAACAGGAGTATGTACTTCTGGATTGTTTACATCTATTTTATCATTGTCATGGCTCCCATTTATTCTTGTGCTTAACTTTAACTTAGCTAATTATTAACTAAATATTATTTAGTTTATTTATATTGATTAATTCATTTATAACCTCTGTATTGCCATGGTCAGCAAAAGAAAGATGAAACAAATAACTTCAAAGGAATTCAAAATCTTAGAAATATTAGAAAAATGACAACCTCACACAATCTATCATATCTATCAAATTGCAAGAATAAAATTCCCCAACTCAACATTAATTAACCTTTATTGATTGATCAGTCCTTTGCCAAGTCTTCCTTCTAATTAACTACAACATATGTATGATGCATGTACTGTAGATGTGTGTACTAAATGTAAATGAGTGTACTATTATCAATCAAGCTAAATATGCATCAACAATGTCAGAAAGAGTCTGTGGATAAAATCACACTGGCCTTTATCACTGGATCCAGATGCATGCGCTGTCGTCTGCAAGCCTCAATCCTTGTGATCCAAGCCAGCTGTCCTCTGTCCATCTCTAGACACACCTCTTAAACTCTGGTCTCCTCCTTGAACTCTCGCTCCATGAAGGGAAGACAGACAAATAGTTCAGTGTTTTATAAAATCACTAGATACACAAAACACATTCCTACTGCAAGTTTTTCCTTTCTTTCAAAAATTCTGTATTATAACTTTAGAACGTTATAATTTTCATAAAAACATTCTCACTTTAAATAAGTTTTTTCCCAAAATTAATCAGGCTTTATCAAAAAATTCTCCACCACACAAAAAGTTACTCTTCCGAGGTTCATAAGTTTCTTATGGATTTATTTTCCCAAAGGTCCCCTTAAATAGAGGCTCATAGCAAGTTAATCACAAAGTCCCCTTAGAAGATTCTTAAGGTTTATTTCTTATTAAACGTCCTTTAAAGGCTCATAAACATCCTTCTCAGGCTCATATTTGTTAAAACTTAAAGAATATATAATTATATATATAATATAACATATTATAACTTAGTCAAACATCTTATTCTTATACGTTATTCACTCTTATACCTTATTCAACATACACTCTATCATATCAAGTAATCATAAACTTTATTCACAAAAGAAAACCAATCTTCACACACACACACACACACACACAAAAATGGGGATTTAACAAACAAACACAAAACAAGTGATCACATATGTATTAAAGCTTCTTTCTAACTCTTTATTCTAACTTTATTTTTACTCTTAATAAACCCCCCTTTAACCTTATTTCTTTTAATATCCCAAAATGTCCCTCTATTTTACCTCTTTTTACTCCAAAAATCCCTCTATTCAAATCCTTACCCCCCTTTAATCCTTACTTTTTATATACCCCCCTGTAACTTTCCCTCTATTGAAATCTTTAACCACCTTTAACTTTACTCATCCTTACCCCCCTTAACCTTAAGTACCCCCCAACAACCTTTAGTACCCCCCAACAACCTTTATTCCAAATTCCCTATACCCCCCTTTTTGCGTTGCCTGCAACGCAAACAAAAACCAAAAGCCAAAAATGAAAGACCAAAAACCCCCCTAATTTAGAAAAATTTAGAACGATAAACAGCTTCTAATCATCAAAGCAACAATCACCCACACAAAGATTCTTTAACGGTGTGACCCAACAGCAGACAGACAACAGCTCCAACAAACAGACCAGCACATAATATTGTGAAAAACTCACACTTCCCAGAAGCCCAGATCGAAGCAGGAGCCGGCTGGCTAAAGCTGAAGAAAAACTGAAGAGCCACAAACACGTCCAAGTTCGTGACGCCAAAATTGTGGTATATTGATGTGTTGATGAAAAGAAGGGATTACCGCTGACACGTCTTCGGTTGTATTCAAAAAAGAAGTTTATTAACAAGAAGAAGAACAGTGTACAAAAATGCCGAATCCTGGAGTATCTCTGGTCCAATATGAGATCTCTCTCTACTGGCCCAAAGCTCTGACCTTATATATGTTTCTAACTCCAAACACTCCACCTTCTCCAAACTAAGGAATGCAACCAATCAACAAAGACTTCCTTGATCTGGATTATTTACTTTCTGGGATTTAACCTCTTGACCAAATTGATAACCTTTGGGCCACCACAGGTCAACGGAAGAAGACACCCCTGACCTAAGGTTTCAGCCTTTAGGCTAAACAAAACAATCATCAACTTTCCAACAGATAAAGTTGCTTCTAGGCAGCATCTGGAACCCATGAAGCAGAGCATCAATTCACACATTCCTTCAGTTCAGAGAAAGCACACATAATATGAAGAACATAAGATAATACAAGATATTTAAGCAAGAAAGTTAAGGTGTATAATACACTACACTCTCGTGAGAGTAAGCGCAAGGTTTTGACTGGTCCGGATGTTCATTGTATTAATATGTAATGAGGTGCGCATTGATTGGACGCAGGAAGGACAGAGCCGGAATGGTGGCTGGCCCAGTGGGCTACATGCAGGCTGTATTGGAAACCGCATACTTCGCTGCTCTCTGTCGTGTACCGTAACCATGTTTATAACTTTATAAAATAAAACAAAATTTAATCGGTTCATTGTAAAACATGTATTTATTGATGCAAATGTGGTGATTTCTGTACGTAGGCTACAGAGCCCCGGGGCAGAGCTGCTGCTGCTGCTCTGTGTGAAGCTTCACTTTTCAATCAAACAAACTAATACGACTGCCACAATTGTTAGATTTCATCAATGAGACCAACATTTATCTCCTAAAAAGAATTTAACCAGTCGGCGGTAAACCTCTACAAACCTGCGGGTAAGTTAATTAACAACCGTTTCCTCCGCGGGCATGACAGCGTAGTTTGACCAGTTAACGAGCGCTGCAGGCGGGTTGCTGACGAGTCACTCTCCGCTCCTCTGCCTCGCTGGAGCTTCACTTCTCCCAACGCGGAGCAAACTTCTAAGCCGTCATTTGGATAAACTAACCGCACATTGGGGATCTAAACCCTTACTTTTTCGCATGAAAAAATATTAAAACTTAATAAATTAACGACCGTTTCCTCCAGCGGCATGACGACGTCGTTACCGGCCGGCTAAACGAGCGCTGCAGGCGGGTTGCTGACAGTCACTTCTCCGCTCCTCTGGTGCTCGCTGCAGCTCGCTGGAGCTTCACTTCTCCCAACGCGGAGCAAACTTCTAAACAGCCGTCATTCGGATAAACTAACCGCACATTGGGGATCTAAACCCTTACTTTCTCGCATGAAAAATTATTAAAACTTAATAAAGTGACGAAATAACAGCGCTACAGTGGGAAATAAAACAATAAGTAATGGCGGCGCGGTGGAAGTCGGGGTGGTGGAAGAGAGGTGTGTTTATGAAAGCAGGCTCCATGGTGACGTCACCGTAGGAGCAGAATCCAAATCTCGTAATTTTGTGGTGTGCAGCCTCATGAGCTACTCTGGCTTAAACAAAGAGCCCAAACGAAAAAACTCAGCCACTTTCAAACCCCAGGTTTTCAGGCAAGTTTCCACTGAGGTCCAACACCAGTATACATGTTTTAACAAGGAAAAATGTGATTTCCGGGTGATGACTCCTTTAAGACATAATTACCCACCGAAAAAATCACAAAACCGTGTTCCAGGTGTCACAGAACACCGAGGAGATCATTTATGCTATAACGTTGACTTTTTAAGGGATTTTGACATGTACGGTGGCACTTTGTCTGACACGAATGTGCGCGCCAATTCATTGTTAACAGTTATCAATTAAAAAGTCCAGTTGCTTTTTTACTACGACCCACAAGATGACCTGGATGACTGAGAACCTTCACGGACTTATCAATTAAAAATATATCATTAACATTAACTGTGTCTGGTTGTGGTTTATGGCAGAAAATAACCATAATGTTATCATAATTTGGTTAATCTAACCTGAGTCAATTTAATTTTAAAGAGCGTCCACTGGTGCTGATCATGGACCAGCATGAGATTCACTGCGGACGCCCGGTGATTGATTTCTGCCGGGCCAACCAGGTGGAAATCCTGCTCCTTCCTCCACACACCACACACATGCTCCAGCCACTGGATGTGAGCGTCTTCAACCCCCTCAAGGCCAAATTCAACACCCTGGCCAGCCGTATGGGCCTGATCCGGGGCGACATGGTGGTGGGGAAGACCCACCTGAAGGCTGCCTCCTCCACCAACATCCAGGCAGGCTTCAGGAAGGCAGGACTCTACCCTGTCTCCAGGGAGGCGGTCGACATGACACATGTTAGGTTTTGTATTTTTTTTCTCATGTTATGTGTAACCGGATCCCCACTTCTGGTTAGTACGCTGTTAATATAGGTTCATGAGGAGCTAAGGGACAGGACTGCTGAAACCATACAGGAAAGTACACACGACAAGGTAGGTTGCAAAATGTATGTTTTAGTTAAGTAACTTGCAGGTGATAATTCACAACATGAAATAACATATGAATTACAATGAAATAAAAATGGGCCCTTTAAAATAATAAATCTGGTCAGTCAAAAAAGTCAATCTGTCAAGTCTGTACTGTGATCTCTGTCACAATAAATTGTCTTTCAAATCCAGTGTCTGGAGATTCCTTAGTATTCAAGTGTCCAATGTTCTCATGAATGTTCCTGGGAAGAGTGAATGTGAATGTGTGAATGTGTGTGACAGTCCTGGCGGCTGACACCACACTACCACCAGGTGGAGTATTCGATGAATCGGGTCTCAGTTCCAAGCAGAATCACGCTGGGAGGCTCGCCATCAATGGATCTCCTGAAGAAGTTCTCACTCTATCCATAAGACCTGACCTGTTTAGTTTTACAAACAGGAATTTAATGTCTTATCTTATCTATTTGTTGTACAACTATCACTCCAAAGCATAACAATAATGTAACACTAAGCATAACATATAGTATAATACTTAATGAACACATATTAAAGCAGAAGTAAGTGATATATTTGTGTTAATATAAGTCTTAAATAGTTATATCTTCCGACAGCAATCACTTACATAGAGTGTTTGGACCGAAACACGGGTCTGTCAGTCACTCTGCTCTGCTCTGAGCCGAGGAGAAAACATTTATCGTATCCTACAGTTTTTATCCAATGAGGAGAGAGAACGGCATGCAGGGCTGTGTGTGCAGCCAAGGGACGCCGTGAATGTAGTGACGTAGGGACGAGGGCTGTTATGGTGCGTTCAAGGAAACTCGTAACTCGTGTTTTTCCGACCTGTGAAGTCATACCAGTTCAATCTGGTACGAGTCCACGGGTCGGAAGTTACGAGTGGCCGTTATAGTGCACTTTCACAGGTAAAACAGGTCGGAAAAACACAAGTGGGTTGCCTGGAACGCTACAAAGTCGTAAGTTGTGACTTGAAGCTGTAATTTACGGTTTCAAAAGCCTACCTGGAACGCAGCATTAGCCAAAACGACCGGATCGCTTACTTCTGCTTTAAGGCCTTTCATTACACTTCAGTTCAATAACTTTAAATCTCAATCAATTTCTCAATCATTGCAGTAGTATTATACAGTCAGCAAACATTACTGTATTTTACTGTACAGATTATAAACTGTAAACCTGCCACATATGGCTCTGCTGATGTTTGCAATGCCCACTCTCAAGTGGAAATACAAATACATTTAAATAACTCACATCTCTCACAGTAAACTGTTTAAACATTCACATCTTCAAAAGAATAACACAATAAAATGAACATATTATGGTATTTCAATACCCTCTTCCCATAATATACTGTTGAGTTGACTAATTAGCAGCATTAACATTACAATTCTGCTTGATATTAGCAGCTAGGCCGCTAGCATTGACAGACTCATAGCAGGCTGGCTGCCTGACACAGTATACACAGTTAGCAACATTAGCACAACACTGCTATTTTACCGAGATCGGCCGATGGAAAAACCGAGACTTCCTCACTCCGGACCGTCTCCAGGTATTTAACCGGCGGGTTATATTGATTCACTGGCGTGCATAAACTATGTGTTTTAGCAGCTATAACCGTAACTTGTTAATTCTCTTCCCTTTCCTTTTTTTAAGCTCCGTTTGCTATGAGCTCGTCTCCGCACTTCCACACACATCTGATCATGCAGGTACGTCTTGATCTGTCAATCACGCTCAACCGGAGGCGGGACTTAACCAACTTTTGACTGGTTGTCATCTCTCACTCTCACAGCATAGAAATAGTGCATCTACATTGGCACATTATTACTTTTAACCTGTGTGCCGTCCTGCTCCTCGTCACCCCCTCCGGCTCCCTGCATTGACATCAGGCCGAGCTGCTCCCCCACCGACAGCTCGCCTGTGCCCAGCTCCTCCACTGCTCCAGAGACCAGTCTCTCCTCCACTCCAGCTCGCTGTGATGTCTGCCCGACGTGCAATAGGAGCACAAAAAATTACTTGGTGGAATCTGGCCTCATCCCTCCTTCCCTGGCCAACATTCTCACTACACCAACCTTCGGCTCCAAGGCCACGCGCCGCCGGGGGCCACTTCACGCCAGGGTCATCACCAGCGACGAGTACGTGGCTCATCTGGACAGGCTGGAGGCAGAGGAGAAGGAGAAGGAGCTGCAGAAGAGGAAGAGGAAGGAGGACCAGGAGAAGAAGAGGCTCAAGAAGAGGGTCAGACTGGAGAGGGCAACTGCTCAAAACCCTGCGGCTGGAGATGGTGGTTGCTGCGCAACATGCAGAGGGATCTCACCTCCGGGGTCAGACTCAGAGTTCGACGAGTGGGTCCAGTGCAAGTTTTGCGAACTCTGGCTCCACCTGGTCTGCACCGACCTAGATGAGGTCCCTGGTGGAGAGTGGCTGTGCCACAAGTGCTGTGTCACAGTCTAAGAAACAGACACACGGACACACACACGACATTAACAACACACATCAAATAACGTTACACTTACAATTAATGAATTGTTCAGTATTTGTATTTTTGTGTTCTTTAATATGTTCATTGTTGTAATTTTTTCTTGTTGTTGTTATGTTCACTTTGCTAGCTGTTCTCAACTAGCATTCTTTAAAAAAAAAAAAAAAAAACTCTCTCCGTGTTTGTGTGCATCTGTGCTGTGGTGGTGGTTACACTAACATATTACACTTGTAGTAACAGCATATAGTACAATATTCCATAAAATCAATAATCATATTTAACATTTCTATGCTTAATTAAAAACTTGCCTGGTACCCTTCACCTCGACCTGTGCGATGACACTGTCTATTCCAAGAGGGGTCCAGGAGGAGGACTGTTTCAGAGAGTCAGGGGTGAAAGTAAGCCGGTACGGTCCGGTACTGCGTACCGCTAAAAGATTCAGAGGTGGTACGCAGTACCAGGAAGATCATTAAAGAGATTAAAAAAATAAAATTAAAAAAATTAATAAAAAAGTAAAAAATTTAATAAATCTAATTTCACATGAATTCCCTGTGGTTTGAAATGATTTCTGTGAAATTGTCTCGGTAATTATTATAACACATAGTGTTACGAGATCCCGACCCAATCAAAGACAGAGACATGATCTACTTTCTGTGCGCAGCAGCGCTTTGCCCTCGGACCGCAGCACGCCACCTGCAAGCAACTGCAGTGTGCAGCTGTGTGCAGCTGTGCACCGCGGAACGCGCGCCGCTCGCTCACTGCTGCTGATTGAAGACTGAACCGGTTTTTTCTGGTGAAACTTTGCCCTCAGCGCGTCGTGGCGAGTCCTGTCGGGACCGACGGGGACGTTACACGCGGGCCAGAGCATGCGCTGGGTCTCGGTGCGGCTACAGTCGAGCTCGCGGTCCGTTTATGTGAACGCGGCTCCAGCTGCTCGGTGTGCGCCACAGCGGTGGTGCGTTTAGACCATAGTAGGCTACATCCATGATGGTTTGAAGCAGAGAAAAAACAAACGTGTGTAAAAACAAAACGGAGCTGAAAAATGAAACAATAAGTCAGTTTTGCACCAGTCTGTGGAAACAGCCTAAAGTGACTGAATGACAGCAACAGTTGTATCATTGAACTACTGGAAGATAAAAGTAATGACTACATGACTTTCCGTTTGTGTTGGGGCATATTTACCACTTTAACTCTGTTTTTACTTCATTGTTAAACCACAGTAGGGCTTAGTTTGATGAGAAACAGTTATTTATTTATTTATTAAATAAAGTAGCCAATTTAGAAGCACATGTTTTTTTCTTCTAATTAAATCGTGGTATTGTGTAAGTATCGAGACTCGTGGAAATTTACTAGTATTGGTATCGGTATATAAGAAAGCTCCAGCCTTGATGGCGAGACCGCAGGCTGTTTGCAGGCTAGGATATGTTCTTTTTTATTTATTATGGGGATCAATACCTGACATTGTCCTGGGCCAGTGGTTAGAATGGTGGGGCCAGCGATCTTCAAAATTTCCTTTATTGTCTACACCTGACCCAGCCTTCGAAACGTGTACCACACGTTTAACGTTTGTTGCAAAATGTCCCAATTAAAATCTGTAATAATAATAATAATAATAATAATGCAGAGAAAAATAACTTTTGGTAATAGTACCGGCAAGAATTTAAAACTACTTTCACCCCTGCAGAGAGTTGATGTCCTTGGCAATTAGGGGTTCTCTGGGCTTTGGGAAAGTTTAAGTTTGGGATGTTTTGTATAGTTTCTGTGTTTGTGTTATGTTTTAAAAAATGTTATAGTGTTCTAGTATAGAGTTGAAACTGAATTTTTTGTTTATTAAGTTATTTTATTTTTTATTTTTTTTGCATTTTTTCATAACTTATCCTCAATTCATACTAGCTAATCATGTGTCAGGGTTCCTACACATTTGAAATTTCCAGATTCCATACTTTTTCCAGACCCTAATTTCCAGATTTCTCGGTAAATTTTTTTTTAAATTATTTGTGATATTTGAGTAAATAGATGTGCATAATATTTTAAAAAGCATGCAATTAATCATTTGTTTTCATTATTCTGAATGTGTATGCTATTATGTGGAGATTGTAGCTGGTATAATAGTGCATACAAAATAATTAACCCAAATAACTTCAGATAAATATATTTTCATACAATAGTTTCCATACATTTCCAGACCTGGAAATGTATAAAATCAAATTCCATACTTTTTCATACTTTCCATACTTGCGTAGGAACCCTGATGTGTTCTGTTTTCTCCTTAAGATTACTAATTTCATATACCAGTATTTTTTTAGTTTGTTTTTTGGAACAGCTATTGGTTGTTTTGTTTTTTTCAGAAGCTGCCTTCATGAGCTACCTTTTTTTAAAAGTATTTTTTGGGCTTTTATTGCCTTTAATTGATAGTACTTCATCAGCTACGTTAAAGGCTCGGTAGGCAGGAAACCTAGAAAAAAGTTTCCACACGGGTCTCATCTCCTCAGCTCTGACCCAAGCTCGTCCCACCAGACATGCACGGGCATCTGATGCACGCACTTCATACACGTAACCCGACAGTCCCTGCCTGAGGCAATCGCCGACTTGCCAGAACTTCTTTTCTTTTCTTTTTTTTTGTTATCCTCCATAATGTCCGAGTCACAGGTAAGAAAATCCTTTTTGAACACATGAACGATAGTAAATAGTATTTATATTTAGTGTAAAATAATACGAAACAAGGGCTAAAGTAACGTTAGCCGACAGGTCTGACATCAGTAGTTATTCAGTTATAACTTTGAGCAATACAAGCCGTTCTTTATTTTCAAGACTAATGACAAGCTAATGTTTTGAATCAATGTAGCACATTTTATTCAAACTACAGCATCGTTAGCTGCCTTGGCCAACAGCTCAAACTTTGTAGTACCGTTAGTCACTCAGTGTAAATAAAAATAGCCTCTTGCTAATGTTAGCGTCTACATTTTAGTGTCCGTTTGATCGGCATATACAGTTAAGGTCAAAATTATTAGCCCCCTTGGAACTTTTTGATAATTCTCTAAAATAATGCCCAATGTTTGCAATATTCATACAATTTAATTCAGTAAATCATTCATCAATGACATGACCCCTTTTTGGTACACTTTGGAATGTAAAATAAATATTCAAGATTTCTTTATGACAAATCTGGTCAAAATTGAGATGGTCAAAATTATTAGCCCCCATGGGATTTTTTGATTTCAAAACAAATGCACTCAGTTTGAAACCATACCTGAGCAGTCAATTAGGTCTGAAAACACACCTGAGCAATCAATTAGCACTGAACCTTATTTAAGTGACTCCAAGAAGCAGAGTTAGTATCACTTGACCACTTGAATGAAAGGGATACTCTGACATCTTTGTAAGAAGCAATATCACCATGCCAAAAAGCAAAGAAATCAGCCTGGACCTCAGACAGAAGATAGTGGATCTTCATCATCAGGGGGAAGGATATACTGCCATTTCCAAGCGTTTCATGGTGTGTAGAACAGCTGTCCATTGCATCATTGCAAAATACAAAGAAACAAAGTCTGTTAAAAACAAACCTGGCCGTGGCCGAAAACGCAAGATTTCCAAAACTTTGGAGCGCAAAATAATCAGAGATGTCAACAAGAATCCCCGGACCTCTGCAAAGACGATTGTTGCTGAACTGGCTTCGTCTGGACTTGATGTTTCACGCAAGACTGTTGTGAGGGCCCTTCATCGTGGTGGACTTAAAGGTCATCGACCAAGAAAGACCCCTTTGCTCTCACGGCGGCACGTCAAAGCCCGACTGAACTTTGCCAGAGACAATTTGAAACATGAGGGTCAGTTTTGGAAGTCCGTACTTTGGTCTGATGAAACCAAACTTGAGCTGTTTGGGCATATGGATGCTGCTTTCGTTTGGCGAAGGAAGGGCGAGGCCTTCAACCCTAAAAATACTGTCCCCACAGTGAAGCATGGTGGTGGAAGCATAATGCTGTGGGGCTGTTTTGCTGCTTCAGGCACAGGAAACCTTGTCCGGGTGCATGGGACCATGAAAAAAGAGGATTATGTGGATATTTTGAAGAACAACATCAAGACATGTGCTGCCAGTCTAGGGTTAGGTCGGCGCTGGGTCTTCCAACAAGACAATGACCCGAAGCATACATCAAAATTAGTCAAGGACTTTTTGAAAAACACCAAAATCAAGGCTCTGGAGTGGCCCTCTCAGAGCCCTGATCTCAATCCTATTGAGAATCTGTGGAGGGTGCTCAAGGTTCGGGTCCATGCTCGGAGACCAAGTAATTTGCAGGATCTTGAACAATTTGCCAAGGAAGAATGGGCTAAAATCCCTCAGGAGACATGTGCCAACTTGGTTACAAACTACCAGAAGAGGTTGTTGTCAGTTTTGGATCAGAAAGGTTACACTATTGACTATTAGTTGTCAGGGGGCTAATAATTTTGACCATGGCATTTTTTTGTTTTTTTCTTGTTTTGGTTCAGCAAACCAATAAAAATGTTCATTTGACCTTATACAGATGTTGTCTTTGTTCTTGTGGACGCACACAAACTATAAATACTTAAGGTTATGGCCCATGTCATTGTAAGGATGAGGATTTTATTTTATTTCATGAGGGGGCTAATAATTTTGACCTTAACTGTAGATAATCTGAAAACAGATCAGGCTGAGTCATGTTAGTTTGTCATAATGCAAAATTGTGTTACTTTACACTTGTTTCATATACAGAGCAGCCCGGAGCTGGCGGACCCAGGGGACGAATAACAGGACACCCTCAGGTGGAAGACCCCCTGAATGAAGACGACCTCAGCTGGGTGCAAGTCTTACAAGCAAATCGGATAGCGACTGAACAGGTATCTTCTCAACATATATCATGACATCATATTTTATAACCACACAAAGCTCATTATGAATGTTTACTCTTATTATTCCCATTTATTATTAAATTAATTATATTTCCCTGAACTACTGTCTTTTCAGGCCAGAATTCAGTCTTTATCCCTCCAACAATGCCAGGACCTTTTGGGGAGGTGTCTGTTGAGGGATCGCAGCCTCATCTTTGATGTCCTGGCCACTGCTCCTCCATCAGGTCCTCCGGGCCAGGGCCCCAACCAACCAGAGTGGTGTGTCTGCATGAAGTGCTGGGAAATGCCCACTGACGTGGAAAGGAAGTGTTGTGGTCAGCCACCACAACACTGCATTTCTCTGCTACCTCATGTAGACATCTACATTCTAAATGAGGGTGCCCTTCGCCTGGCCCGGAGGATTTGGAACGACATTCGGGCTCGGGAAGACCCTCCAAACCCAGGAGAAGACAACAAACAGTTCCGCTATGCTGCTTACTGGCAGTTTGTTGTCTGGCAGTATGGTGCACTGGGACGAGGCAACAGGGTTGTCATACCAAGCTGCTGTGTGTGGAAGATTAGAGACAAATTCCCTGACCCTCACAACCACTACGTGGGCTTTATCCCACGCAGGCTTTGAACACAAACCCAGCAATAGAATGTAAAAAGTAATATGTATAGAAAATTTCGTGTTGTTTGTTGTGTTGTGAAATTTACATATTTTGAGTTATGTTTTATATATTTTGTTCTTATTTATTGGTAAAATCCCTTGAAGGATGAACAACTGCTTCTTTTGTTTACATGACAGCCTGCGTTAATATTATACAGTGAAGATATTCACAGCTGACTTGGATAACACTTTCCATTTACACTGAAAACTAATGACATAATGAAAACAATCAAACATGAAATAAAATGACTTGAACTTTTTTGAATAACAGGGACAGAAAACTGGTCTTTGGAGGTTGTAGTGTCAGTGTAACGAACAGGCTTGGAGACTCAAGTGCAGAGATCAAACAGACTTTATTACAGGACGAGCAGAGGTCATTCACAGAAAGGCAGTCCACGGGGCGAAAGTACAGGCAGGGGCTAGACCAAGGGGGCAGTTGTCGGTCTGAGAAGTGAAGCTCACTTCCGCGTTCAAAAAACTGCAATCCCCTCGAATTCCTCTGGGGGCTGGTGTCAGAAGGGAGCATTCTCCATAGACCCCCATGTTAAAATCGCCGACTTTGCATCCTCAGTAAACATGTTAAAAGCCTGGTGTCAGAACGTTTTTTCGTCTCAATCGATAGTTTCTACCCCCGCACACACTCTGAGGGGGGTGAATTTTTTTTTACTCTGCCGTTTTACTGTTAAAAGGTTAAGATTCTGGCCAATCAGGGCGCGGAAACGTTGAGTGACAGGTCCGAGCAGCTCCGTGGACAGCTGCTTCGAGGCCAGTGGGCGGGTTCTCGGCCGGCCAATCCAACATGGCGCTGTTCAGGCCGCCATATTTGAGTCACAAAAACGACTCCCCAAAACCAATGGGTGACGTCACGGACGCTACGTCCATTCTTTTTACAGTCTATGGGCTAGACAAAGGCAAAAACAGTCCAAAAAGTCCAAAAACCACAGGCAAAAGTATCAAACAGGGCGAGGCAAGAGCAGGGTCAAAAATACTGACAAGAGGTCAAACACGAGTATACATTTTGACTTGAAGAACGCGAGAGCGCTTGGAACCGAGGAACCTTGACAATCTGGCAAGGTAGGTATGGAACACTAGGTGTATAAGTACTGAGTGGATGATTAGTGATGGCAAACAGGTGTGGCTGAAAACTGGCGGGAAACTTGACAGGAAGTGGGAGTGAAACAAGGATGAAACAGAGCTTAACAAAATAAAACAGTAAGTGAATAGAGTCCAGAACACATCTATACTCAGTGAGCATGACAGTCAGACAGATCTTTTTTCTTTTTTCACATGGGTGGTCCTTGGCCATGCAAATGAAAAAGAATAGCATTTTAGGTTTTTACATTTAGTTGTCGAGTTAGGCTTACTATGTAACATACTCTCCACTTTGGTGTATGCCTGAATTGGGTGAAAATAGGGTTGGGCGATATGACAATATTAGATCGTGAAGGATTAGAGCGTGTAGATGATCTGCCAAAGTGCAGAGATCGTAGGCTCGTCTGGGGCACATTCTATAAGTTGCAGTTCTATGCTAATGCACTGACGCAACGCCCCAGATGTATTACGTCGTCAACCTGAACGACCAATGTGTGTAGCGGTAGCCGCATGGAGAACCAATGGCTGAAAGCCAAAGCAGGAGTTGGTTGTTTTTTTTTATTTTTTATTTTTAAAACAGCGTTTCACTATCTCTCATCTCTGCCAGTCATCCCCTCCATCTGCCGTCTCTCCTGCGTGCGGGCGCACCGCACGTACGTACACACACAGACCATAGACACACACACACACACACACACACACACACACACACACACACACACACACACAAGGACGCATGGTCGCGCTTGGCCACTAATAAACGGTAAATGCACTACATCACGGTAATTGTAAAACGCACTGAAAAACGTAAACACCGTACTATATCGGGATAGCGTTATCGGGATATAAAATTACCTATATCGGGATATAGAATTTTGTCCATATCGCACAGCTCTAATCTACGGTATTACATTTAGAGTAACCAAGGGCCTGATCTACTAAGATCCCAGATAGCGGGCGCTAAATTGTTTGCACCCGCTAAAATACTGCGTGTTTGGTTAGCGCACGCAAAACAGGTAATACTAATCTACTACATTCAAGTCAATCACCAAACCAATTTTTCTACTTCAAGAAAAAGCAATGCGACTTATAAACAAAGTCGATTATAAGCATCCAACTAATCAATTATTTATTAATTCAAATAAACTCAAATTCAAACAACTGGTGGATTTCAAAACTGCACAGCTTATGTTCAAAATTAACAACAACATGCTGCCTGACTGTATTCAGAAAAAGTTCAATCTAAGAAAAAGCCATTACAATTTCAGAGGGGTTTGTATATTTATAAGGTTAAAAACCAGAACCAACACCAAATTACAATGCACTACGGTAACAGCTGTAAATTTATGGGACAAATTGGAGAATGACTTAAAAACATGCAATACCATAATCTTATTTTAAAAAAAGTACTTAAAAACAGGATGATTAATTTATATAAGTTAGAGTAATGAGTGGTGACATGTGCTATGCTGCTGCTATTTTTGTTTTGTTTTGTTTTGTTCTGTATGTTTGTCTTTTTTCTTCATTTTTTGAGGAGGAATGAAGTAGGGGAGGAAGAAGGGAAATGAAAGGAAGAAGAAAGGGAAATCAAATCAAGCAGCTTCTCTCTTTTCACTCTTTTGTGACAGCTTATTTCTTTTATTAATAAATAACAAATTGTACATTTTAAAATGTTTAAAATAAGTTGTAACAGGGTAGGCGTAATAAGCTATGCTTCAGCCTATGCCTTTTTGGTCCAAATGTCTATTGTAAATTGTATCTTTCTGTTTACTTATTGTTTACTCTGATCAATGTCATTTTATTTATTTATTTTTTCTCTCTGGTTTGTTACTTCTCTTTTAAAGGGATAGTAGCATATTTTTAAAGTGGGGTTGTATGATCTACATATAGCCCATAAGTACCCTAATTGCAGTAGAAGACTCTCTGCGCTCCTCCCGTTAGGAACGCCAGCCCATAGTCCTGCCCAGAGATTTACAACATACAGTGTTGTGAACGGACCCAAAGAAACAGCCTATTTTCGCGGCCTAAAAGAAGTTTTACCTGAAAAAAAATACACAGTTCCATTGTTCGCTATAATATAATTTTTTCCAGCCCCTAAAAGTGGCGGAAAAACGCTTTTTTTTTTTTGACCTAACCAACTCACGTATCCCTCCGCCCAGGGATAGCGCCGCCGGTCAGCCTACTTCGCCGTGTACTACCGTATTTTCCGGACTATATGTCGCACCTGAGTATTAGTCGCATCTGCCTAAAAATACGTCATGAAGAGGAAAAAAACATATATAAGTCGCACCGGTTTATAAGTCGCATTTATTTTTCAAACATTTAATTAATGTCATATAATGACCAGGCTTTGTTTACACGAAAGGCCGGCACCTATAGCGCGGCTGCTGTTATGCATGCGCGTTTCTCTGTGGTGTGTAGCCTAGGTGTGTGTGAGGATGCGGAGATGAATGAAGGCGATCGTCCCAAGGGGGGGGCGGCGGCGGCGAATATCGCTACTTTTTTTTTTTTAACACGTTAGTTTAGGCGGCAGCGCTGGAAACCCTGTGATCAGAAACCCTTTGTGGACTCTGTGAAGACGGACGGGAGTGAAGCCGACCTCTCCTCTGCTTCAGAGAGGGACAGCCTGGCACTGTCGGACCTGGCTCTCTGCTCCGTGTCCGGAGCACAGTCGGGACCGGAGCAGAGACCGAAGACTGACCGCAGAATACGCTGTGAAAATACTCTGAATTGACGGAGTGAAGCACTACGGCGCAACGGAGACAGGTCAGACAGCGCAGCGAGGAGAACAGCACATGAGGAAGATGAAGATGAGCCACTGAATGAGGAGGGATTCAGAAATAAAAGCCGTGCTTCCCTCTTGTGGTCATAGCGTAGGTTTTTTTTAAAATATATAAGTCGCTTCTGAATATAGGTCGCATGGCCAGCCAAACTAGAAAAAAAACGCGACTTATAGTCCGGAAAATACGGTACGCACTGTTGCCCCGCCGATCAGCTGTTTTGGTCAGTGTCTTGGCTTTTTGAGGAAAGATATTGAGGAGATGTAAAATACTTTTAAAAAATGAGTGATTTTGACAGTGACAGCGAGGATGAAGTGCCATTCACTTCAGAAGCAAGCGGATATCTGTATGAACCGGAGTACACTGAAGAAGAGCTGTTGCAGATGGAAACTGAACGGGCCGAAAGAGAGAGAGGGGAAACATCGGCGGAAAATATAGATCGAGAGAGAGTTGGAGAAACATGGTGGTGCCAGTGTATGAACTGTGACCTAATGCCCACGGATGATGAGAGCTATTGCTGCCACGAGTGGAACTTGGTAACAGAGCAACTACAGGATCTGGGCGAATCAGAGGACACTGTCTGCATCACAAACCATCCTGAGTTTCCTGCCTTGCTGAATCCCGGAGTTTTGCGGACCTTCTTCAATTTCCCTAAGATAAATTGGAAAAAACGTCCCAAACCAGAAGGGCCGAATGACACTTTGTCCTCAAAGTAAGTGCTTGTGCTGTCAGTAACAGTATGTCTTGTGAGTGATAAAAAAAAAGCTGTGATGAGAACACTGTTTACCTTTGCAATGCATATTACGTGTGGTGTGTTGTGTTAGCAAAACGAGTCACACACACAGCCATTAGCCTACTGTATTGCCTCAAACGTTGTAGGCTAGTACACAACCATAGCTTTTTTTTCCTTCACCCAAGGATTCCCAAAACTGTTATCCATATGATATGAAGTATATAAAATGACAATATAGCCATGACTATGTAAATATAGTTATATATGTTTTGTATATAAATAAACAGTCATGGCTAAATAAATTCTGTCAAGGTAAAGCCATGTAGATAACATTTCTGACAACCCTGGTATGATTGTATTTCTATAATGTAGCTACGATGGGAAATAAAATGACATTGTTGCATCAAAAAACATCCCAGGCTTGCCATAATATCTACATGACTAAATTTATACAATGACTGAATACATTGAGACATGAATGTTTATGTATACAGTATACATATATTTCCCATAAATTCACCATGAAGTTGCATTGACTGTCTGTGATATTGTGTAATACTCTTTGTCTAAAATCTTTATGTTCTCTTGTGGTTATTTAGGCAATTCAGGCTGATTGCTTACCGGGTTGTACTGGAGTGGGCCCTGAGAGGACTCTGACTTGGAAAAGGCAACAGGACAGTGTTACCTTCATGTGTCGTGAATAAAATAAGATCTGCATATCCATCACCAAACGGACAGTACACTGGCTTCAAAGAATCTGAAGAAGCACTGAATCTGGTTTGATTTTTAATAAATGTCACAGCACACTGAACAGAATATTCTGACCTGATAAAAACAAAATGTAAAAACCACAACATGCAAATAAATAAATAAAAAACTTTGTACAACTGTTTGAATTATTTACAAAAAAAGTTCAATGATGATGTACACTTTACATTGCAAAGCACTTTTAGAAACGTGATTTATGTTGTGTCACCAGTGACTCTTTGTCTGGCTTTGGAGTGCGAGCTAAATGGGCTGGTATGTGTGCCGGCGGATGGATTCTAAGCAGCGGGTCAGCTGACTTCAGCCTTGTGTCACGTCTACGCCGGAAGGCACGGTCCACAAGGTCCTCTCTGAAGTCTTGACTCGTCGGCTGATATATCTTTCTCACAGTCCACTGATTAGACAGCTTTGAGTGAAAGACACTGTATCTTTGTGAACCTTTGGGGGAAAAATGAATTGGCATGTTATACTGTTTGAATCCAAATATTACAGATAATGCTAAAAGTTTGAATAGAAAGCAGGAGACAAACAGGAGAGCAGGAGACAGAGGAGAGCAACTTATAATGAATAAGAAATATAAATTACAATGTGTGAAGTGTGCTCAAGTAAATATATATATTTTTTAAATTAAATGACCCCAAACTAGAGCTTGATAGTCAGTATTCCAGAGCTAGTGTTTATGCTTGTATGATCTTACCCTGAAGTGTAGAAGCTTGTTCCCTCCCAACATTGGTGTTGTGGTCCATGATGCTGAGTAGGGTTCTCGCCTGCATGGTGGTGTACTTGTAGTGCCTCCTCTTCTCTGCATACTTCAACATTGAACTGTGGTAAACCTCCAGCTCCCCTGAAACACAAAGTGAATTTAAAAATTGTGTACTGTTTTAAAACTGTCACATTGAATATGGAGAAGGGTCTGGCTGCGGACAGGGGCGCTCCCGTCATGACACGGGAACGCCTATGGGCGTTCCTGGCTGGTAGCCTTTCATGTGACGTACTTCCGGTTGAAGTAGCATTCTAGCGAGCGGCTAGCTGCTGCTAAACTCTGTAAATATATAACTTTAGCAACATTTGAAACATTTTCAGGCGAGAAAGTGGTCGTTTAGATCCCCACTGTGTTGAAAATCTGACAAAATACCCGCTGTTTACAAATTTGTTCCGATGAAGTCGGCGTTCTCTGGCGCTAGTAAAACTAGCCGTAGTGAGCAACGCACTTCCGGTTATTTTCACAAAATAAAATACCCGTTGCCTTTTATCGCTTAGGTGCTTTTACTTTGTAAACAGGAAATGAACCTACCCTCGCTGTAGCTAGCTTGGAGCTGCCGTTTTGACTGCTCTCTCGTCCCGTTAACGGCATTTAATCGTTCAATATGCCACCGGAGAGTCTTGCCAGCTCTGAGACAATCCTGGCTCGTTTTAAAGTATTTATTTATTTATGTAAATGTGGTGTTTTCTGTGCGTAGACTGACCCCAAGGCAGCACTGCTACTGTCCAACCATGGTTTTTTATTCAAACAAACTTCTGCTACTGCCACAGTTGTTAGATTTCATCAAAGAGACCAACATTTATTCCCTAAAAGAAGTTTAAGCAGCCGGTGGTAAACCTCTAAAAGCCATCGGGTAAGTTAATTAGCAGTCGTTTTCTCCCCGGGGTGACGATTGCAGGCTGGCCGGCGGAGCACGTCAGGAGCCGGGCTGCTGCCTCTGTGATGCCGCGGTCACTGCTCGGACCTGGAGCTTCACTTCGAGGTTAACTTCTAAACAGCCGTCGTTTGGATAAAATAAATATTGGATAAATATGAGCTGTGACCGGGACATCACAGAGGCAGCAACCCCGTCTCCTGACGTGCTCGACCGGCCAGACTACTCCGTCACCTCGCGGGGGAAAACGACTGTTAATGAACTTATCCGTAGGTTTTTAGAGGTAAACCACCGGCTGGTTTAACTCTTTTTAGGAGATAAATGCTGGTTTCATTGATGAAATCTTATTGTGGCAGTTGCATTAGTTTATTTGAATGAAAAGTGAAGCTTCATGTGTGCAGCGTTATGGACACAGCAGCCCTGTCTGGAGGCTCTGCAGCCTAACGTGTGTACAGAAATCCGAATGTGAGCTGGAAAGACTGAAATGCCAACCTGGGAGGAAAGGAAGGTAAATGGAGGTAAGATAGTTGAACAGATGGGTCAAAAGGAAGGATGAAGGAAAGGAAAGAAAAACATGGAGGAGGATCAAAAGAGGACAGAACGAGTAGCCTAGTCAAGACGAAGGGAACAGATTCGGTCAATTTAATCCATTAGGTTAAATCAAGTTAAAAAAAAAATCTCGATCGTAATCAAACTGACTATGTAAATCAAACGAAAGATTAAATTAAAATTAACGTTCTTTATCTTGCTTAGCTTACTAATGGTAGCTCTACGCTACCTGTCGTATAAACTGACTAGCGGATGTGGCTATGTTAACCCAGCTATTAACCCCCGGATGTTGACAAGCGCGGGTAGACGAAGAAGAAGGGGAGAGGGGGGGATGGTTCCTGGCCTCGACAACGGGGCGACAGTAACGCCCATTTGTGTCCGCAGCCGGACGATATTGTGAATATGAGCAATTTATGTTTACTGTGGCCAGGACAGACTAATTATCATCAGTAATCCACATTGACCCACTCTCATGTGAGAAATATATTAGAGGACAACTTGTGCATAATTACACAGTTTGAGGTTACAGGTACAACATATATTATATTTGTTCTTATTTATTGAGATGGAATACCTGAATAAATTGTGCTACCCAAGCCTGCAGATGACTATACATGTGATTTATTAGCTGGAAAATACAATGGGGACATAGTTTGAAGCCACACACAGCTCCAATACAAATTTGAGATCAAAAAATTACATCTATAGTAATCTGCATGCATTTTATTCAGGTATGGTGTCTCAATAAGCAATAATAAATATATTATAATTTATCGAGATGTACCTGTATGTGTAGTGTAATGTAATACAATTACCGGTGTGCTTGAACAGGGTCATGTGAGCCAGGTCCTTCAAGAGGGTCTTGTCCATCACGATGTTCTTGAGTGTGTTGTAGGCAGCACCTCCCTTCACCAGCCACTTCTTCTTTCGTTGCTCTTCCTCAGTAAGATCAGCATGGTAGCATCTGTACTCCTCACCATCCTCCTCCCACCGGTGGATGCCACATATGTGATGAAGGATAGAGGTCCACATCCGTCTCAATTTCTGTTACATACACAAAACATTTTGACACAAACTTTTAAAAATGTCATCTCTAAAACAAACATTCTTACTGAACACTGAAGTGTATTTCAAAAGTCATAATTACAGTTGCATCTCCGCCACAAGAACTGCAAGACCACCAGAAGTGATTGGTAATCGATTTTGACCATGGTTGCAGTTCCATGTTCTCCTTTTTCTTCGCTGCTGCTCTTATTTTTTTCTTCAACCCTACATAAACAAAAGTTTGATCTAATGAAATGTATGGACAAACATTTACTAATCCAAAGGCAGATTTTTAGTAGGACTGTAACAATACTGATTAGTACTAACCTTTTGCTACATGCCATGGATCAAACTGATGTTTGAGGTCAGGATAGGACTCCCTCATCATCTTCCTGATAGAAGGTGCACGGTCTGTCGTGACAACATCTATAGAAACTCCAGAGGCGATTAAACGGTCCAACCCTCTGCGGAAGCCCACTGTCTCCATCATAGGTGAGCTTGTTGTCTCAGATACCTGCGTGGAAAAAAAATACACATACAAAACCACAATGTGAAAAGAAATTGACAATCAAATAATACATAAGTGATTTCACATACATCAAATCTGACTACAATTCCTAAAACAAAATTAAATGATGTTACCTGGACAAGATCTGACATGATTATTTTCTTTGTGGCATCTTCCATAAAGCTGTAGCAGGAATATTTTGCACTGTAACCTGGTGAATCAGATCTGTAGGTGTTGTAAAAAACACACATCACATCAAAAATTAATTAAATGAGTACAATATGATGTTAGCTGTTCCAATTGCTTATTACCCACCTTGCATCCCCACAGACACTGAACTTTGCACCAGCACCTGACATTTCTCTCATGTAGGTCAACATCTCTTCGTGCATTTCTTTGTAGGCTTCATGAACCACAGGTATGAGGTATGCAGACTGCAGCCGATAATATGATGCCTTTGTTGGCAACTGTAACTTCAAAACTTCAGCCCATTCTGAAATTTCTGTCTGTGTTGTGCCAGTGAAAAGGATGGCTGCTGAGGACAACAGGTTGTTTTCAGGCAGGCCTCTGACATCAGGACAGGACATCCACACTCCACAGTGTCCAGCCAGGCAGTTCCACTCTACCTTGATTTTTGAGCCACGTGTTACAATTTTCTTTTCTTCAATTGAAACCCCACATTGCTTTTACTTTACTTTATTTGTTTATTTGACTGGGACATCGCACATCAATGTACATATAAGAAACATGTAAATGTGCCGGATTATAGCATCGATGCTAATTTCCATCCGGAGTCCCAGGACATAAATACAATACAGTAACAGGGGAACACAGTTATATACACAACATGACAAGTAGACAACAAGGTAAA
The DNA here is from genome assembly GCF_045865225.1 of Trachurus japonicus. Taxonomy (NCBI): domain Eukaryota; kingdom Metazoa; phylum Chordata; class Actinopteri; order Carangiformes; family Carangidae; genus Trachurus; species Trachurus japonicus. The sequence continues at coordinate 30,591,508 of NC_140914.1, read as the reverse complement.
AAACAGGTCAGATACTCAAGCCAGTAATGGAACCTGGACAGTTTGGGAAATAAAGTGCAAAGTGCTGGGCCAAAGTGACAGGTGCTAAAGTGCAGGAGTACATGGGTACCAAGTTGTATTGCACGGTGCCCTAAAGTGCACTCAGTTTAAAGTGCCAGGTGTATTGCATAGTATAGCGCATCGGATTAAAGTAAAAAGTAAAAGAGAGAATTAAAGAATGACATGGTATATATACATATACATTCGCACAACATTGCTGACATTGAGTGAACAGCTGCATAAGATTTGGCTCATTGACAATCCACCTCCTACTGCACAACTGACTGGGGTCTTCAATTGCTTCATCCTCGGGTTCTGAATCTGGTGAGGATGTGGAGGGAGATGTGGTACTAGGCGGTAAATAGAAGCTGTCATCTTCTTTTTCAGCTGGTGCCAACTCTGAACTGCTGTCTGTGTCAAGCACTATAGATGACATGCTTGTTTCAAGCTGTTCAAGTGCGTCACTGATGTGCTGTAGAAAGAAAATTGTGTGAATATAGAAAATAAAAATAAAACACAAACATAACTAATTATAGGAACAAGTAATTGTTTGAATGAATGCCCCAAAATAATTTATAGTCATAATAATAATAATAATACCACCACCAATAATAATAACAACAACAACAACTCTCTAGGGAAAGCTGGAGCAGTTGAAAAGAACAAATTACCACTGTCTTCACACAAAATAAAAATACATAATATCTGACCACATTGTGAATTTGGGCATAAAACTAGTTATTGCAGACACTCATCTGCTTACCTCTGATTTAGACCTAACAGCAGGAAATGCAAAGTAGGCTCCAGAGGTTGATGGTCTCTCTCTGGGGGCTGACTGTGCAGGACTTGTGAGAACGAGCTTCATTTGTGATGCTAATGTGGAGACTTGACTGCTCTCCTCTGGCAACTTCTTTGGAGTGGATTGTGGGACTGGAGAAAACATTGGCTGCTCCTCCTCCGGTTCCTCGGTGTTTTGTAAACATGCCTGTATAAATAATATTGTGCATATAATTCAACAATCAGCCAAATTCATTTTCATGGCACAGCACTATCTCCATTTTTAAAAAATACATTATAACCAGAACAGCAGATACACAGTATGTGGCTATACGTAGGCCCTTGTGTCGATATCTGTTTTGGCTCTGAACTGCTAAACGTCGGTAAAGTCTGGACAGTCTACCATTGCGCATGTATAGTTCCTTTTCAGTCGTAACGAGTGCCTTTACACTTGTATAGGAGAAAAAACACAAGAGGGTTGATGATGGAGCTCATGTCAGTGTGCTGACATCTGTTTATAAGCCGGGGCGGCCGCGTGTGCACGTATGTTCATATGAATCAGGTCGCGACCCGTTTTATTAAAAAATAAATAAATACATAGCCAATCACCCCTGCAACTGTCATCATACCGGTGCAAAGGGGGAAACACATCTCGACGGGGGAACAGATTTCGACACAACACCTATGTGATAAATTTGAACTGCAGTGATACATTACACTCTTTCACAGGTGTTTCAATTGTCTTACCTGATGGATGGGCACAGCAGTGCTTTTCAAAGTTTGACGTGAACATGCTGCTGTCACAAAATCCTCTGCCGAGAAATGGCGACTGCAAACTCTGAGGTCCTTCAGCGATACAGGTAGCATGTTTACATCCAGGTTGAGAGCAACTAGCCACAGCTGCCGAAGGGCAATGTCCCGTAAAGGTATGCGGTGAAAGCTGTAAGGGCTACAAGACACAGCTTTGCTGTTGCATCCTGGATAGCAACACACACAAACCATTTTCAAAATGTTTTAAGTCCTCAAAACCGCAATCAATAATGACTCAAAACAGCTGAAGGCGGAGCGCTACAGCGCGCTGCGCAGATTTGATCGGCGGGCACTAACCCTGGGCGGAGGGATACGTGAGTTAGTTAGGTCCAAAAAAAAAATGCGTTTTTCCGCCACTTTGAGTGGCTGGAAAAAATTATATTATAGCGAACAATGGAACTGTGTATTTTTTTTTCAGGTAAAACTTCTTTTAGGCCGCGAAAATAGGCTGTTTCTTTGGGTCCGTTCACAACACTGTATGTTGTAAATCTCTGGGCAGGACTATGGGCTGGCGTTCCTAACGGGAGGAGCGCAGAGAGTCTTCTACTGCAATTAGGGTACTTATGGGCTATATGTAGATCATACAACCCCACTTTAAAAATATGCTACTATCCCTTTAATGACATGTATTGACCGAAATGAACGAAATGAAATTAAAAGTAACCCGCTAAATGAAAACACGTGCAAACCGCAGTATTCAAATGAGGATTTTGCGCGTGGTAATCATTTACGCCATGGAGAGTTTGGACAGAGAGCTGGATGGACAAAGGGACAGAATGACATTTGATCCGATGCATACAATGACAGCATGTGTGTTCATCTCTCTTGCGCTCTGTTTAGATTAATAATCACAAATCGCTACAGGGACCAACTCGTCATATAGTGACGAACAGGCAGCAGCTGCAGCGACAATCACACACCTGTAATATGTGTGTGTGTGTGTGTGTGTGTGTGTGTGTGTGTGTGCCGCCCATGATCCAGTGGATTAATAGAGAGCTCAGGTGGGACACACGGATCTAAACGCTCTGACCACTGAGGCCTTGTCCACACGAGCCCGGGTATTTTTGAAACCGGAGTTTTGCTCCGCGTCCATACGAGTGGTGTAATAAAAACACTCCGTACACACGCAACCGTGGAATCCGCTACCAAGTGACGCAATGCAAGTGTGGAAGGCTGTTTTAACCAATCAAAATACAGTGGAAACCACTTATGGATCAAAAGGCTTGGGACGGAATCATTTCTATACAAATGCTGTTTAAATAATTCGTTATCAAGAAATCCGCTTAGTGTTCATGTTTGGTCATTTTATGGATGAAAACATGCGCCAAAACAATTTAAAAGCTACGTGTAGCCTATTTATTTTATTTTCGGCGGTGTCCCTTTGACGTGCACTGCTGCAGCAGCCTGCACATGTTGCTGCGCTGTGTCTTGACTCTTGTGCTGTGTGTTATTGTGTGCTGTGTTGTTGTGCTGTGTGCATCACCTGGCTGCTGAGCCACATGACTGTCGGTGCGGCGCAACTCATTATCACTGGCTGTTGTGTGTCAAAACATGGATGAATTAAACATATCCACTTTATATCGACCGCGGACGTCACAAATACATTTTCGGCTTTTGGCTCGTTCCTCATCTCCGCATAGGCTCTTTTTATCACTGCATGATGCGGACCCCCTCCCCCCTCCCGTCGTACCCGGTCTGACAGTGACATAGGCTATTGCCTGTTCATTCATGAAAATCATCCCGAAAAACTCTCAATCAAACAAGGTGGGGAATAAGAAACTGTGCCGCTACTGTAGTAGTTCTGTAATTTTAAAAACACACCGCAGCGGCCCCGCTGATCTGTAGCGTCACTTGTTACTGTAAATGATGCTGTGTGGAAAACCAGCTGTGGTCTGTGATTGAGGGTGAGTTTGGAGCTGACAAGAGGATCGCCCTGACGACCGTTTCGTTATATTTTTCTCATCGAAAAACTATACAAATAGCATTTAGATGATGTAAAAAAAAAATAAAAAAATAAAAGTGAAATAATAAAAATCCACTTTCTCACCTCCATTTTTGCGAGCTCACGTCAACTTCTGCAAACCGCTTCAAACAACCTCTGCGGGCTGGCAGTGTTCACATCAGCACGTGTGCAGCTATGACGTAAACGAGAAAAACAATCACGGTTGCAGTGTCCACACGCACCCGGTGAAACCAATCCCGGCCGAAAACCCCACCCTGGACTCCGGTTTCAAAAAACCACGGTTGCGTGTGGACAGGACATACAACCGGGAACATATGTTCACGGTTTCAAAAATACCCGGGCTCGTGTGGACTAGGCCTGAGTCTGACCAGAGAGATCAAAGACGGGTGAAGACAGCGGTGATGAGCTGAGCAGCCAGGTACTGGAGAGGGAGGAGAGGAGAGGACCGCACTGGAGGAGAGACGTGCGCCGTGCGTAACAACGCATAAAAGACTTTTAAGACGGCTGAAACACTGTTAAAGAATTACCCAGACGTGAGGAAATATAGGAGATGTAAGATCATGGGGCCCTAGTAGGCATCAAATCAATAAATGCATACGTTTTCACAAAGTTGTATCAGTTAGTACATTGTTTTCAGACGTGGTAAATAAAGACGCAAAAACAGCCACCGCAATCTCTTCCTGGTTTGGTAAATCACATTGTGCACGCTAAATAAATCTATTTGCATCTACTCCTCCCAGTATTTTGCACGTTCTGGCAGAAATGCCCATATTTACATATTCATCAAGGCAAACGGTTACATGCTGCCATTCCGACATGCTGCCACTCCGACATACCGCCATTCCGACATTCTACTATTCAGACATGTCACCATTCAGACAAACACAAAGTCTCGCCATTTACAATCACACACTCCGATGTCAGTTTGTAACAATTTCCCTTACAATAAGGATATAAGGGGAACTGGCACAACGCAGTCCTGCTGCAGGCGGATCTAGGCTTGCGCTACTGGTGCGTCCAGGGAAGCAATAAACAAAGTCGCTACTTAGTCTTAGTCTCTGTATTTCACTGAACTCAAAACGCGCCCATCACAGGCAGCATATAATAAACTATTACACACAGATCAACAGAACCCGAAAGCCCTCCCCCCTCCCGCTGTCCATTAAGTCCGAGTCCCAGCTGTGGGAATGAGTGTGTATGTGTGTGGGTGCGCGAGCGCACAGTCAGTGTGCGTGTGTATGTGTGTGTGTGTGTGTGTACCCTCGGTCCCACTAATGCACTTTTACGCATTACGCACACAACTTACAGCAAAAAAGAAACATTAATTTATTCATTACAGGTCCGCACATCCCCGTGCGCAAACCACAAGGATAATTGATCATTTCCCTGGCCTAATACACAATGAAAAAAACCTGGGGAGCAAACTACCCCAGCTCCAATAGACTATGGCCAGGCTAAACCCAGTGGATCACTACAAGTTGTTGCAACTTTGGGGAATTTACTCCTGCTAAAAAGGCTTACAAACATGGACCAGGACAGCTTCATAATACGCACAAAAATCCAAAGGAAACGAAAGGTAATTTTTTTTAAAATAGCAACAGCATGAAGTAGTCAAAATATGTGTTTTACGCATCTGCCTTTTCAGCTCCGCTTGCATGACATTTCGGTCAGCGTACAGTAATCAACAGACAAGACGTCCGTTGTCCATGCTCACAATCATTACAACAAACGAAATTATTCACAGCAAATCATTTGGTGATTTGAAAGCCTATCAAATTGACATATTTTTGAATCGAAAATGGCAGTAAAAAATGATTGATTGTCTTTTGAGTTTTTTAGTCTTTAGAATAATGACTAATTGCCTAGTTTATGGGTCAGCTTGGAAAGGTTCGGCGAAGGAGACTCACGGCTTATGTGTTTGCCTCTTTCTTTCTTTTTTGCCTCCTGTTTGTGTCATTTTGTGGAGCAGTTAGGCTAAATATGTGCTCTGCTCTCTCCCTCTGCACCGAGCAAAACTTCACTTCCCTGCCTGACACTTCTTTCTGTAATTTTGATGCATGTTTGTTATTACCAGTTTCCATCTATTTGTATAATTATTACAGCAGCAAAAGGAAATGCGCAATAGTAAATCATATGCATTAGGTTCTCAAATCAGCTGCCAATCTGCAGGGACTGCACGTGTCATAAGATGAAAGACAAATGTGTACACAAGCAGGAAAGCTGGTCCATGGAAAAAAGAAAAGAAAGAGTCAGAGCCGTCGCGCATCTCTCTCTCTCTCTCTCTCTGGCGGTGACACGCTGTCATTCATTTCAGCACTACAAAATATAGGCTTTTAAAAGATTTGTCGGAATGGCAACACGTTTAAAAAAGAAAAAAATACCGCCATTCCGACCTTAGGAGACGAAAATTGTCGGAATGGTGGGACGTTTATTAAAGAGTAAAGTGTTGCCATTCCGACAATTAGGGCCTAATGTCGGAATGGCGGTTGCCCCCCAAGGCAAACACGCTAAACGCTTTAGTAGATCTGGCCCTAAGTGCGGAATGCGTAAGTGCAGCGGCATGCTGCTCACAGAGTCAGTCTCTCTCTGCGTAGAGTCATTGGCGGAGCGGAAAAGGAGTCGTGTGGAGCTATTTCAGCTCCACAAACAGTGAAGACGCAGTCTGTAATATTAGTGAGAAAATTATAAATAATATTATAAATAAATGAAATTATATAAAGAATATTTTTTTGTTTATTATTTTCTTGTTTGTTTTATTAATTTACTTATGTTACTTTTTAGTGTTTGAAACACCATTATTTGGTATGATTGTGTCCTCTGGTTTTTAATGTTGTTGTATTAGCTCGGCTATATTGTAAACGAGGCTGCTACATCAATATACTTAAGTGTTTAAAATAAATAGATAATACGTTACTCTGATGTCTTTCTATCCTTAGCAAGCTATGACTTGAAATATATATATTTTTGGATTCACCATGCAAATTACGTGTATTTGCACAAAGTATCGGTATCGCCGATACCAGCCTGAATTTTACTCAGTATTGGATCGGAAAGAAAATTTGTGGTATCGAACCTCGATCCGCTCCAACTGCCTGGTGTCTCCATTTTAGCGTTACTTACAGTAGCCTACTGTATCCAAATTCCATATGTACCTATATGTTCACCTATGTACAGGTACAGAAATAAAAACTCAAAATGTAGAACTTTTTTACTTAATTTATTCACAATAAATGGCCACACAAACAATCAAATAAAACAACAACAAGAACAGAAATAATCAATTAAAAATCAAAAAATGAATAGAAAAACAAAACAAAAAACTCTATTTTTACTACCGGTTAATCTTATCAATACACATTGCAGTGTGTATGTGAGACAGAGGGAAACGTTAAAGTTCATATCTCAGGATCCTGTTTAGTAAGCCATGTATTCTCGCAGAACCTTGCTTGGAGAACAGTTGTCTATTCAACCATGACAGCAATGTTGAAAATGTTGTGTGGAATGGGCCGACGCTCAGCAGGCCCTGCTGTGTACCCTTCACCACGTCGTCCATCATGTCAGTGCATGCCTTGAAAAGAAAGGAAATAGAGTAAGACCATTTTCATAATCCAACACTATGGGCCTGATCTACTAAAGGCCCAATCCCATTTCACCCCTTGGCCCTACGGGAGCGTGCCTATATTCCCACAGCCCTATGTTCCCTCAGCCCTATGTTCCCTCTGGACTCTCTCTACCTATCTGGACTCTATCTATCTGGCCTGTCTAGCCTCTACCTGGTCTTTTTACTAAACTTAACCAACTCCTTTCTTCATTGCCTAAACCCAACCAATGGTGGGAGCGAAGGGCTGAGGGAACATAGGGCCTAATTTTCAGTGACAACAAAAGTTAGAAATGAGGGAACATAGGGCTGTGGGAACATAGGAATGACCCCGGCTCTACCACTTACTACCCCTCCGTTTTGCGCGTTCACGTGTAGGGGTAGGAGTGTCCCAATTCCTGTTAGGACAGAGGGGTAGGGGGAAGAGGTAGGGCTACATACCCCTTCAAACGGAGATTTTTCAGAGGCACACTTCAAACGGAGGGGTATGAAAAGTTTCCCAGAATGCATCTTGCAGCAGCCGGCGGCGGTAGTTGTAAAATGAAAAGCTGTTTTATTTCTTGCTGTAGCGCTGTTATTACGTCACTTTATTAAAGTAACATTGCGGAGTTTTTCGGCCTTAAAATAACGTTTCCAGACTCATTGCAATGGTAGAAAAATGGTTAATAGGATGAATGGTGCTGCCGCCGCAGCCTGAGCCGGGTCGCATCGGCTGAAACTGCACTATGTAACTTCCCTGCACGGGTACGAAACACCGCCCCCCCCTCCTCTCCCCTCCCCTCTGCGTCGAGGGAGAGACGTGGTGGGTAAAAGCGAAACTTACGGTTCCCCTCAGGTTGTCGTCGTCGTTGTCGCCACCGCCCCTCTCACCCCACACACCCCCTCCCCCCCTCCCCTGACCACCCGCCACACAGTCTCCTTGCAAACATGTGGGAAATACTGTCGTTTATTAATGGGAATAAACGCTGGATGCGCTCGCTGATAAGTTTCGTTTTCGTTCCCCCCCCCCAGAAGATAGCGCTTCTCAACCAGATGGTGGAAGCACTGAGCTGAAACTCCGCAATGTTGCTTTAAGATTTAATATTTTTTCCTGTGAGAAAGTAGCTGTTTAGGTCCCAAATGTGCGGTTAGTTTATCCAAATGACGGCTGGTTAGAAGTTGCTCTGACATTTTTCGGAGAAGTGAGGCTCCAGGAGGAGCGGCTCCTCACAGAGGCAGCCACCCGGTCTGCAGCGCTGCTACCGCCGGCCAAACTACATCCTATTCCCAGGCAAGAAGGCTATCGCTAATTAACTTACCCGCAGGTATTTAGAGGTTTACTACCGGCTTATTACATTCTTTTTAGGAGATAAATGTTGGTCTCATTGATGAAATCTAACAATTGTGGCAGTAGCATTAGTTTGTTTGAATGTAAAGTGAAGCTTCGTGTGTGTGCTTCATGTGTGTATCAGACAGAGATGCAGCTGCCTCGGTTCCAGGGTGCCATTCCGAAGGGCCGCCACTCCGAACGTTTACTTTAATTTGTCGGAATGCCGACCCTTAATTATTTATGGGAAAAGGGTGCCATTACGAACCTGAAAGAAAGGGTGCCATTCCGAACCTGAAAAAATCTTGAATGGTTTACGGCACGGAGTGAACAAGCTTAATTGCGGTGGTAGCGTAGTGGTCAGAGCATCTGCTTTTGACGCGGTGGATCAGGGTTCGACTCCCGGGGAAAATACATATTAACTAGGGATGAGCGAGTACAGCATTATCTGTATCTGTATCTGTATCTGTTAACCATATGAATTATCTGTATCTGTATCTGTACTCGGAGTGGGCGGGGCCTAAACCGGAAGTGGGCGGGGTTTAACCCAGAAGTGGGTCGGGTTGTCTTGAAATGGGCGAGGCTTTAACCGGTATGTTATTTTAAGCATGCAATTGATATGGGTTGATCAGAAATTGTTATATTTATTGCTGATTAGAAAACTATTTACAGGACAGCATCAGCATTGAGCTTCAGATCAATGCGGTTTTGATCATGATAGCAAACAAACTATTCATTTACACAACAAGTTTTGCAACAATGAATACAACACATGTGGTTGCAATTATTAAGTAAAATGTAATGAACAAGAGTTTTCATACTCAACATAACTTTCTTTTTTTTATTTTAATTTTTTTTTAAATGATCAGTGTGATTTTTAATTTTTAACTTTATTTTATTTCCACACCAGGTGTGTGTGTGTGTGTGTGTGTGTGTGTGTGTGAGTAAGAGAGAGACAGCGACAGCTGAATGTCAGCTACTCTGTGTATCACTCATTATTCTGTATCACTGATCATGAGAGAGAGAGGAGGGGGGAGAGAGAGAGAGTTTGTGTGTGTTTTGTAATAGGCCTATTATTTATACCACTACTATTTTTTTTAAAGAAATACAGCAAGAAAGTGTCAGACACTCAGTGCGTGAACTGATTAGCGCCAGCTGACGGTTTAAAAAAAAAAAAAACGGACGGCGGAGGGAGAGAGAGCGTGTGTGAAAAAAAAACAAAACAATCTCCGACAGGCAGAGACGCAACGCGAGTCGGCACCACGTCTGAACGAACCCACGTTTACCAGAACTCTACTGGTTCATAAGTAAGTGACTGAAGTAATAACAAAGCTGAAGCTGAAGAAACCCTAAACGTTAAGGGAGAAGGCGCTGTCCCCGCGGCGCGTCGTGTCAAGCCGGGCAGGAAGTCAAACCACGAGAGAATCCGGTCAATTTTCAAAATAAAACACATTCGGAACGGCGGCCCCTCGGGAAGTTCGAAATGACGGACCTTCGGGAATTTTCGGACTGGCAGACCGTCGGAATGGCGGTCCTTCGGAATGGCGGTCGCCCCCCAGCTGCCTCTGGGCTCTGTAGCCTACGTACATTAATCACCACATTTACAAAAATAAATAAATGTTTTACAATGAACCCATCAGTCTGCATTAAGTTTTATTTTATTAAGTTATATGGTACAAGGCGCTTGGATTTCTGGCAAAAGCTTGCCGCATCTGCTTACGTAAAAGCCAGTGGAGACTACGTGATGACGTATGTGATTGTTGAAGGGGTGTCCGAATTCGTAGGGGTTTGACTTTAAACCCCAGGGGAAGGAGTAGGGGTAAAAAAGAGAAATGGGATTGGGCCTAAAGGTTTGCTTGTATAAAAACGTGGTCAAACTTGATGTCACCTGCAAAAAAATGTGCAAGCTGATCTACTAACCTCTCTCAAACGGGCAAAATACCATACGCGATTGCCTGGATGAATATGCAAATATGGGTGTTTCGGCCAAGAACGTGCAAAAATGTTTTCAGGGATAAAGGGGCAGATGATTATTTTCTTTCTGCTCGGTTTCTTTCAGATTTGGGAGTTCTTTGTTTTTATTGTAGCCTATTTCAATGCAAGATGATTTTTCTGACTGATTTTGCTCCATCCTGCTGTGTATCTCGCGGGGTCCGCCCGCTATTCAGACATCCCGCTATTCCGACATGTCTCTATTTAGACATCCCGCTATTACGACATCCCTCTATCTAGACATGCCGCTATTCCGACACTTTTTGGTATCGCTAGTCCGACACGTCATCTTTTTTTTTTCTTCTTTTTTTTTACAGCTGCGATACCCAGGCGCGTCTCTCTCTTTTTTTTTCTTATCAGCATGCCTATCACCGGTTTGATGGGAGTGATGTTCTTCATCTCAACAACTCAACTATCAAGTCGCAAACAAAACTGACACACATGATAAACAAACAGAACTATGCTGCAGTTTTTTTGTCAAGTTAACCTGTCACCTGCAGCACCACGGACAGCGCCACGGATGAGCCGAGGAGAGCTGCATCTGTGAGCGTCTGGGCTCTGGGCTTATGGCCTGGGGCCTCATTTATCAAAACTGTAAGTAGGCTAAGCAGTGTAAAACTGCTGCTACTAAATGTTTTGCTTAGGCCTACGGCGAAAATACGAGCGAGATACATGGCATCGGGCAATAAATCAGTCAGAAAAATGATCTTGCATTTTAGTAAGATATATAAAAACAAAAACCTCCCAAATCTCAACAAAAGGGAGCAGAAAGAAGAATAATCTTGTCCCTTTATCCCAAAAAATCTTTTTTTTTTTCTTTGACCTGTGTTAAAACAATGTAAAGCAGGACGATAGTTACCATACTTTGAACGCCTTTCCACTACACAGTTACAGCTCTACTGGACTCAGTCTAGGTCATTTTCCATTACAGCTGAGTCCTTCACAGTTCCTCCTCAGGGCCGCGTTGTCTCACTCTTTATTCTCTCGTCAGCTCCAAACACACGTGCACCTCGTTAACTCAGGTGACAGAATAATAACAGTCTCAGTAGGCTGCAGATGTGTGCGCTCTGCCAGTGTGTTTTTAAACTTGGCGGGTTTGTTTTTTCTTCTCTTATAGGCCTATGTATTTGTGTATGCCAAACAGTGTCTCAGATGAAAAATCAGAAGGACACATCTGACTATAACGTAATCAATCAATGTTGGAAAAGTGGAAAGTTTGAAAAATAGTAAAGTGCCGCTACTCCGACAATGAAAAAAAAAATGTCGGAATAGTGGGACGCTTGAAAAATAATGTTAATGCTGCTATTCCGACAATTAGAAGTCAATGTCGAAATAGCAGCATGTCGGAGTAGCAGCATGTAACCGTATCTCGCTTTCAGAGAAATTCCACTTCTTTCCCCGCTCTCTGTCCGTTGTCTTCACCGTCTTCCACTGACGTCACTCCACAAATTTCCAGAGTGCACATGGCTACTTTATATGCACATGCTGATTTGCATTGACCATATATGGTTGTGTTTGGCTGTATAGAGGGCGGAATATGAGGCGTGTTCACGTCCACACTTTTCTTGGATCCGGTGTGATTTATCAATGGAAATTGTGGGAAAGTTCGATAGATCTGAAAAGGGTGTACATATTTTGGGTGTACACCATTTTTGGCTTTTCGACATGTGAAAATTTTGTAGCACTTTTAGACCCTTTTTGATGAATGAGGTCCCTGTATTGAATTTGCCTGTCACGCGATGCACGAATGCATTCGGGTCCGCCCGCTATTTCGACATCCCCCTATTCCAACATGTCTCTATTTAGACATCCCACTATCTAGACATGCCGGTATAACCTGTTACTGCAGCTGTGAGCGTCTGGGCTCTGAGCTTAGGGCCTGGGGCCTCATTTCTTTGATAAATCACACTGGACCCAAGAATGGTGCGCATGTGAACACATCGCCCCCGGAACGCCTAGACACGACCATATATGGTCTGCACATGCATATTAATTAGCCATGTGCGCTTTGTGGAGTGGCAACAAAGTGACAACAAAGACAAAGGGCGGAGGGTGGGGGAAAGAAAGCGAGATACAGGGCGACATCAGGCAATAAATCCATACCTGCAAACTAGTCACCTTTCGGCTATAATCGCCGTTTTTCTGGTCAACTGGGTCGTTTACGTGAATCGTGCAGAACCGGGTCGGCCGGTGATAGAGTCTTGATAAACATATCGGACAGCTTTTATTTTGAAACGACACGCGGGAAGTTATCTGATGTATCGGTGGAACGCAGAAAACTATGATGACAGGCGCCTTGGATAAGCGTGTGTGTGTGCATCGGGGCCATTCAGCTGTAGCGTCTTTTGCTCACATACTTTCAATGTAGGCGCGAGTTATGCACGCGGCGCGCCGCACATTCGCCGTGCTTGTTTTTTCATGCACGTTCGCGGCACACAGCTCCATACCTGCTTCTACCGCTGGTGTTCTGTCAGACCGGTTCTGCTCCGTTTGAAAGGCGAAGGAAGAACGTATGTGGAAAGACGTGATACACACTCATTTTATGTGCTGTGATTTTCAACCCCCAGGCTACATACAATGCTGTGAAAAAGTATTTTCCCCTTCCTGATTTCTTACTCAAACTTGTTATTAGTCATCAAACAACTTTTAATAGCCTAGACAAAGATGACCGAAGTACGGTAAATATAAAATGCACTTTTTAAATTATGATTTCATTTTTTTTTTTTTGTGATCAAATTTTTATTGAGATTTTGAGGACAACAATTATCATTCAACAGCACATAAATAAAGTAATCACCATATAAACAAGCGCATACCCGTGTACACACACACACACACACAAAAATATGCCGAGTAAAAATGATAATAAAATGAAAACATAAAAATAAAATGAAGATATGACTGAAAATAAATAAATAATAGAAATACAAAAGGCAAGTAAGTAAAATACATCAACTGTCACAAATGCAAAAGGAAAAAAATGCCATTGAAGCATAACTTAGTTAGACCTATCAAATGGTTACATGCCATCCACAGTTTGCAGTACATAGTAAAAACCCAAACAGGGAACATAAACCAAAGAAAACAAGACCAGAGGGGGGAAGGGGGGTGTCAGCTCACCAAAATGCCTTTGAGAGCCTCCACTGTTCGAGCCCAGTACAATGTCACTTCCTCTTTTGCACCATGGATGCGTGCTGTGGACAATTCCAGAAGCGCAACATCTATGAAGTTGAGCAGCCACTGTCGCCGAGTTAGTATATGGGGCGGTTTCCACCTTGTTGCGATCATCTTTTTAGCTGCAGTTAGGCCAGACAGAAACACTCGCTTTGAGGATTTCATAAGTTTCAGTTGAGAGAGGTCATTTAAAATAAAAACAGATGGGGACAGGGGGATGGGAATGGACAATAGCAACGACAGTTCACTCTGCACCATTTTCCAAAAATTTGTAACCCCTGGGCATTCCCAAATCATGTGGAAAAAGGTGCCCACTGTGCCTGTAGTACAAAGTGTACAGTTCGGATTATCTTTTATTTTCATACTGTAAAGTTTACGAGGAGTCATGTAAGTTCTGTGAATAAAATTTAGATGAATCTGTTGGTGGTCAGGGTTTCTGGATGACTGTTTAACTGTATCCCAGACCCCATCCCAGTTGAAGTCAGGGTCAAGGTCAGGAATATCTGCCCGCCAAGATGCATTAACTGGCAAAGTAACATAAGATTTTTCTAGGAAATAGCGATACAGTTTAGATACAATTTTCCTGGATTCCCGGGCCTGACGCAAAAGTTTGATCAAAGAGTGTTCCTCCAGTGGTCCTTGCCAGGGTACACCATATGTTTTCATGACTGTTCTTAGCTGCAAGTAGAAATAAAAAGTGGAATGTTGCAAGTTGAACCGGAATGTGAGCTCTTCAAAAGAGTATAGGCCCCTGTCCCCAAAAATGTCACCAAGGGAGTGAATCCCCTTGTCATACCACTGACGACATTGACCAAACTTAATTGGGGATTTACCAATCAACAAACGATCATTATAAAAAATAGGAGAGTAAGGGTTCTAATTAGATGAAATACCACACATTTTTTCTGCTGCCCTCCAGACTGCTAATACGTGAGTCACAATAGGACCATAGCGGACTTGAGATTTCTTTAGGGGAATATTGGAAAATAAGATTTCATTTAGTTTCAATGGACGAACCATATTCTCTTCCAGTGTTCGCCATGAGGTCTCGCTACCCTCATCAAGCCAGCTGATAAGGGGGCGCAGAGCGAAAGCCCAGTGATATAATTTGGGGTTTAGGCAGTGAGAGTCCCCCATCAGCTCTATCTCTCTGTGCTGTGGATAATCTGAGACGAGGACGCTTTCTATTCCAGACAAAGTTAGAAATTATTTGCTGGGCCTTGTCCCAAAAACGTGGGGGTGGTGGCAAAGGCAGCATTGCGCTCACAAAGTTAATCCGGGGAAGCACGTTCATTTTAATAATAGATACACGAGATCTAAGAGAATTTGGCAGCGCGGACCATTTATCAAGGTCACGGGTTATGTTGGACAAAGTTTCTTCATAATTGGACTTGACAATGGTCTGTACTGATGAACTAATCTTAATGCCCAAATACTTGAAGTGGTTGACTACTGGTATATTTGCAGGTAAAGCAATGTTTCTCATTTGGTCATTCAGAGGTAAAAAAAGCTGACTTTGTCCAATTTATTCTGTACCCAGATATATCACTAAAACGTTGGAAAATAGATAGAACATCAGGTAGAGACTGTTGGGCGTTCCCTAAATACAAGAGGATATCATCCGCATACAAAGATATGTAATGTGTGGTCCCAATGATTTCATTTATTAAGGGGAAAAAAGCTATGCAAACCTACCTGATCCTATGTGAAAAAGTAATTGCCCCCTCTTGTTAAATCATGAACTAACTTTGATAACCCTTTTTATTTTTTTTGGAAAGCTGGTTCAATTTCACTCTTCACATCCAGGCTCCAGTGATCCATGGTGAGAGCCTTTATCCACTAATGGAGAAAGCTTGGAACAGTGGTGAAAACCTTCCCAAGATGGCGGCCCCATCAAAATATTATACAAATAAATAAAAACATTGTGTGACAAATCTGCAAAAAAGTAAGAAATCAGGAAGGGGGCAAATACTTTTTCACAGCACTGTATTTAATGGAGGGGGGACAATACCTGATATTCTCAGCTGTAAACAGTAGGCTAAATATAATCATAGAAAGCTGAAAGCCACAGGTCATGTGGTCATCCAAACTGATGCATAATTTTTAGTCAAATAATGTGAACATTTTCTGCAGCTGACCCCACCTGATTGAGGTGTACTTATTCTCTCAAAGCTGTCTTTTTAATGAGAGATTGCTCTCTGTTTAACTGGGAACGCTCCAAAAAGCATAACTTGCATATTAAAATCACAAAAATTTTCTCCCGGGGGGGTGGGGGGTGGTTTGGTTTTTCGGACCTTGTCACCTTTTTTACTCTCTGGAGTTTGCAGGTCTGAAATCAGTCAGAAAAATGATCTTGCATTTTAATGGGAGCGTGCCTATGTTCCCTCAGCCCTATGTTCCCTCAGCCCTATGTTCTCTCAGCCCTATGTTCCCTCTGGACTCTCTCTACCTATCTGGACTCTGTCTATCTGGCCTGTCTAGCCTCTACCTGGTCTTTTTACTAAACTTAACCAACTCCTTTCTTCATTGCCTAAACCCAACCAATGGTGGGACCAAAGGGCTGTGGGAATAGGGCCTAATTTTCAGTGACAACAAAAGTTAGAAATGAGGGAACATAGGGCTGAGGGAACATAGGGCTGTGGGAACATAGGGATGACCCCATTTTAATAAGCTATAATAAAAACAAAAACCTCCCAAATCTCAACAAAAGGGAGCAGAAAGAATAATAATCTTATGTAATCTGCCCCAAAATCCTTTTTTTTCTTCTTTTACCTATATTAAAACAATGTAAAGTAGGATTTCCAGAATAGTTACCATTACTTTTAACACCTTTCCACTACACAGTTACAGCTCTACTGGACTTGGTTTAGGTCATTTTCCATTACAGCTGAGTCCTTCACAGTTCCTCCTCAGGGCCGCGTTGTCTCACTCTTTATTCTCTCCTCTCGTCAGCTCCAAACACACGTGCACCTCGTTAACTCAGGTGACAGAATAGCGGGCGCTGCTGCAGGTGTGTTTTTAAACTTGGCGGGTTTGATCCAGGGTTCCCGCGGGGTCTTAAAAAGTCTTAAAAGCATTGAATTTCAAATTTGAAAATAATACCTTAAAAAGTCTTGAAAAAGTCTTGAATTTTTATATTTGGGTCTTAAAAATTGTGCTGTTTGTAACTTCTCTCTATTTTTAAGAACTGGCCAACATTGACAATGAGATCTCTGCAAAGTAGGGCTGAAACGATTCCTCGAGTAATTCGAGTACCTCGATTACAAAAAATGGTCCGAGGATTTTTTTCTGCCTCGAGGAATCGTTAATTTAATTGTAGTTCAAGCGGCCGCACGGACTTTCAATGTGGCACAACGTGCGCCGTAACGTAACCTATGAACGTAACCGTGCACGCCCCCCCCCCCCCCCCCCCCCCCCGCGCGGCCGTTCGCCGCGGATGACGGCGGAGATGGGGAGGGGGGCGGCGGCGGCGGCGGCGGCGGCGGCGAGGCGATGGCCGCGATGACGGGGGGACGGTGGCGAGTGGCGACAACACAGCAGAACAATCCTGCCTAGGAGCTATCCATGGTTAGGCTACTTAACCAAAGTCTCTTGAAATATCAAACAAAGAAAAGGACTATGGACTGTGGAAGTTTGAATGGCCAAAATACTTAAGTTATCATGACGTGAACCATCTGTTGCGGTGAGACCGTTGATTAGGTAGAAACCTTAACGGGGGGGCGGACGTGGGTGTTTGACTGAGGGAGAAAAAGGCGACAAAAAGACAGAAAATGTCTCTCTATAGGCACTCTAGTTGTAACACGGCCCTTGCATACCACAGCAGCACGTCTTCCATGTTGCAGCATCTCCACAGAAAACATTTTTGATATCTTGAAAGTAATTTAATTTTATTTATTTTTGATATCTTGAAAGTAATTTAATTTAATTTATTTTTATTTGTGTTTTATTTATTCTTATTTATGTTAGCAGCAGTCGCCTCTTTAGTAATGTTTCAAGACCAGAAAATACTTGCTTGTGAATTTAAGAAATAAAAACAGTTGATTCTACAAAAGGAAACCAATTGGTCATTCATTATTGAGTGAAATATGTTATTTTCACTTGTGTATTCATAATTGCTCTTTAACCAAGCAAAAATACGTTTTATCCGATTACTCGATTAATCGATGTAAATTTCAGTAGAGTACTCGATTACTAAAATATTCGATAGCTGCAGCCCTACTGCAAAGAGTGCAGAACTCAGGCGTTGACTTCATTTATGAAGACCCCAGGCTGTTCATTTGCACGGTTACTGTGAACTGTTTTTCAAATAAACGCACACTGTGAAATTCAAGAATTTCATTTTTCTTCTTTGCCGATATGGCTGTAAAACAGGCCGACTAAAGTCTTAATTTCATGTATAAATGGTCTTAAAAAGGTATTAAATAGTCTTAAATTTAACTTTAAGAAACTTGTAGGAACCCTGTGATCCTTGTCGGACGTCACACTAGAGTTTGTTTTTTTCTTCTCTCTAATAGGCCTATGTATTTGTGTATGAGAAACAGTGTCTCAGATGCAAAAAAAAAAAAAAAAAATCAGAACACCTGACATAATCAATGTCGGAAAAGCGGAATGTTTGAAAAATAGTAAAATGCGGCTACTCCGACAATGTAAAAAAAAAAGTCGGAATAGTGGGACGCATGAAAAATAATGTTAATGCCGCTATTCCGACAATTGTGTGATGACACACTATTGTCAAATGTCGAAATAGCGGCATGTCGGAATAGCAGCATGTAACCAAGCCAGGCCTGGGGCCTCATTTATCAAAACTGTAAGCAGTGTTGGGAGTAACGCGTTACAAAAGTAACGCAATTACAGTAATGTATTACTATTTGCTGTAACGCAGTAATATAATGCATTACAAATAAAATTTCGGTAATATTTTACCCGTTACAATCTAAGTAACGCGCGTTACAAACGCATTTTCATAAAAACGTGTGAAAATTTATAAGTCGCGACCGCGGGGACTGTCCGCGTCTGATCAGGAGGTGATAATCAGCGCAGCAGTAGCTACATAGAGTAGTAGAGTACATAGGCTAATAGAAAGTTTCTCACGTTTACAAAAAAAACACATAAAACAAAAGGAAAGCACAATTCATATCTACCAGACAGGTCGACTTGTATGGGCAGAAATATGTGCCACCAGAAACTGAATTTGAATCATTCATATTTGAATTTGAATTGCTGAACTTGAATAATTGAATTGAAAATTTGAATTTGAATCACATAATTTGAAATTGTATTGTTAAGTAATACAGAAGTAGTGTAATGCATTACAATTCTGAGACAGTAATATTGTAATGTAACTAATTACTTTCAAATGACAGTAACTAATAATATGTAATGTATTATATTTTGGATGTAACGTGCCCAACACTGACTGTAAGTAAGCAGTGTAAAACTGCTACTAAATTTTTGCTTAGGCCTACGGCGAAAAGACGAAAATGGCGTACACCCAAAATATTTACACCTTTTTCAGATCTATCAAACTGTGCGTACGCACAACTCTCCGCAATTTCTCTTTGATAAATCACACCGGACCCAAGAATGGTGCGCACGTGAACACACAAAATACTAATACCCCAGAATGCCTAGACACAACCATATGGTCAGCATATTAAAGGGATAGTTCAACATTTTGGCAAATTGGCCCATTGCCATAATCGCTATAGTCATAGCAGTAGGTTCATTACCTTTAATTGTAGGTGTAAGCTATTTTCAGTACGGCGGAGCGCAGCAGCCGGCTGCTCAGAGCTACGCTATGGAGGCTAACGGAATTTCTTGGTTTCCCTCATCAAACTCATCAAATTCAACATCCCAAAACTCCACAGCGCTTTTGTAGACAAGTTGTGACCTGCACAACCACCACGCTATGAGATAATGACGGAACAATACGAAACGGAGCCGTTTTCGAGGTAAATACAGGGTAAATACGGAGGCTGCTTGCTGAAAAACTGTCCCTGAACGCAACGCGCATCAGCGGTTTTGTATGAATTTACCTCGAAAACGGCTCCGTTTCGTATCGTTCCGTCATTATCTCATAGCGTGGTGGTTGTGCAGCTCACAACTTGTCTACAAAAGCGCTGTGGAGTTTTGGGATTTTGTATTTGATGAGTTTAATGAGGGAAACCAAGAAATTCCGTTAGCCTCCATAGTGTAGCTCTGAGCAGCCAGCTGCTGCGCTCCGCCGTACTGAAAATAGCTTACACCTACAATTAAAGGTAATGAACCTACTGCTATGACTATAGCGATTGTGGCAATGGGCCAATTTGCCAAAATGTTGAACTATCCCTTTAATTAGCCATGTGTGCTCTGTGGAGCTACAAAGTGACAACAAAGTGACAACGGCCGGAGGGCGGGGGAAAGAAAGCGAGATCGGGCAATAAATCAGTCAGAAAAATGATCTTGCATTTTAATAACCTATAATAAAAACAAAAACCTCCCAAATCTCAATAAAAGGGAGCAGAAAATCTTATGTAGGCCTAATCTGCCCCTTTATCCCAGAAAATCTTTTTTTTCTTCTTTTACCTAGATGTTCAAACAATGTAAAGCAGGATTTCCAGGATCGTTACCATTAGGCCTACGCCTTTCCACTACACAGTTACAGAAAAAAATGTCGGAATAGTGGGACACTTGAAAAATAATATTAATTAATTAATTAATTGCGGTTACATGCTGCTATTCCGACATGCCGCTATTTCGACATTGACTTTTAATTGTCGGAATAGCGGCATGTCGGAATAGCAGCATGTAACCGCGTGCATCATGCCCAACACACAAACAGGTCCATAAAACTACACAAAAACCTTGAAATATTATTCGGCACCGCTTGTCCACGGCAATCCAAGTGTCCTGAAGGGATATAGTCCAGAGTTTACCCGAAATGACGTAATTGAGGCAAGTCTGGTCATGTCCGCATGTGTTGCCTGAACGCGAGAGCGCGCACCAGGCAAATTCAATGCAGGACTGTTAAAGCTTCAGTTGGTAACAATTATTCAGTCATATTTGCTGGAATTGTCACTATATTCTGATGGTCAGACATTAAATGAGTAATTTAGGACAAAATCCAACTCCTCTGGCTCCACCTACAGCCTGTAATCGTATTTGCCAAAATCCACCGCGCCCGACGATTCTCCACCAGTCAGGTAGAGGGAGCAGGAGGAGCAGCCAATCGCCGCTCCTACACGTCGTGCTATGGATACGGTACATCTTTTTTTTTTTTTTTTTTTTTCTCTGTGGGTGCGTTCATGGCTACTTTGTGTGTGTCTGTGTGTGTGTGGGGCGCTTGGCAGAGGTTCATAAAGGGACCTGACGGAGTATTGTCTTGAAATTTCCGACCAAGTCGCGGAGTTTACTTTCACTTTCGTCAACTTACCAACTGGAGCTTTAAGGCTGTAAAAATGTCCTAACTGACGTTGGTTCAAGTAAACTTTGGACTATATCCCTTCAGGACACTTGGATTGCAGTGGACAGGCAGTGTGGCGGAATATGAAATGGTTTTTGTGTAGTTTTATGGAAGTTTTTGTGTCGGGTGCTATTTTTCTAATACAGACTACGGACTACGGACCGGCCTCCCGGGTCTGTAGATGCACTTTGAGGAATAAAGAACTACTGCAGAGTATTCATACTACTGCAGAGTATTCATCAGCATGAAGGTGAGTCACTAATGACTGAACTTCATTTTTTGGTGAATTATTAAAATAATAATAATTTAAAAGTATGGACTTCTTGGCGATGGTTAGACCAGTGAGGAGAATGCTGGAGGATGTAGTGTGCACCGTTTTTTAGGCGTGTGAGATAGTGTTCATTACTCCTCATCCTCCACAACATTGCTCACAAGCAAAGACGACCAGAACACCCTCCTGTTAGGTGGCATGAGAGGACAAAGATTGTGGATAATGTCTCTCTTCCTGGCCTCCTCAATCCCTATATCCCGTGGTTGCAAAAGAGTGGGCACCTTGGGCGCATGGCGTCTGTCCGACTACCCGTTTCTCCGACCATACATTTCTTTATTTTTGCGTCCATTAGTCCGACCTCCCACTTCTCCGACTTAAGTAGCCCTAACCCTTAACCTTACCCTAAACCTAACCTTAACACTGTAGAATGGGTAGTCGGAGAAATGAGCCGTCGGACTTTTGGGCAGTCGGACTGACGTATGCTCCCCGGGCACCTTCATCTCGAATTTCTTCAAGAGGAAGTCCAATTCTGTGAAGTCGGTCTCCATATGGGAAAGCTTGAAAAACAGACTCTTGGAGCTACGCCACACGTGAATCTCCGCCATCTCTCCAAGCTTCGGTGCCTGTGCTTTTTTGACCTTGGTAGTGGAATGGCCATCCCTCCAATACAGCACATTGGCATTCTCCAGTTGGACAACATCCACTTTCCTGGAGTTGGAGCTTGCCACAACACTGACGAAGTCGTACACCACACCACAGTGATGGAAACTGTCGTAAAAGTATGTACCACGCTCAAAGAACTTCAGGGTGATGTTCTCCTGTGAACAGTGACGAATGAGGATAGCAGACACCAGTTTTTATTTTGCGCACTGCAATTGTCCACCCAGAATATGGTGTGGCCTACATCCCTCTCCTTCTCCAATGCTGTGACGTATGCTGATGTTATTTCTGCTGCACTTAGCCCTGCTGTTCCCTCGTGCCACAAGACAGAGATGGTGTTCTGCATGCGTGGCAGCATTATGACCTTCTGGTCCACACTCCTAACTGACGTGTCGTCTGGCCAGTCCCTTTCTGCATCTGCCAGTCCCCACAGGATTTTGCGGGCTTTTTGATTGTTGCCATATTTTTAAAAAACCGTGGTGCATGTTGCTATGTTTTAAGCGCTTTTGTTCGATTAAATTGCGGGAGACAGCGAAAATTGCAAAAAAAAAAAAAGTTGCAGTTTTGTTCTGAATAATTAAAAATCATAGGGAAATTGAAAATTTTGAAATGTCACAACAATTACAGAGAGTTGAAAGTTGTTTTACTTATAATTAAAATGTCTCTTTAAAAATGGTGGTAAAACAACAGTTTTAAAATGCCATTAAAACAGTCCAGTCTTTGAAAAAAAAGGGAGAGTGGCTACTCAAGTCCTGGGCCAGGGCCTTAGGATGGGAGAAGGGTGGTGCCGCCGGCTGCTCCACTCCGGCCCTGCAGTGGCGTATACTGGATTCTCCCTTGGCGAGTGTTGCGGGGGACACAGGCCCGGGTGTTCAACCAGGACAGTTCACACACTCAACGCATTTGACTCATCTCGCGTTCCTTTACTTATCACTTTGTGCGCATTGTATCAAGTTTCTTGCCGTCGGCCCAGCCACGGCGTTCCTCTGTGGACTGGGGACAGCTCTCCATTTCGACAACCCTCTACTTCGACACCCCGCTGTTCCGAAATACCCCCACTTCGAAACACTGCTGTTCCGACCCCCCCCCACACACACACACACACACACACACACACAGCTGTCCAATGTCCAAGGTGCTGAACCGCGTGACGTTGTTTACACTCTGTGTTGTGGCTTGTCTGTGAAACGTGCGCTGCTCAGGGACTGGGCAGATCTGTCCCACTTGCTTTCTCCCCGACTCCGTTGTTGGAGATCTCCCACACAGTAAAAGAAATACACTCCCCCCCGCTCGAGCGCGGCCGGACCCGGCTTGAGCTCACAGGGGCTCGAGGCTGCAGCAGCCGCCGCTCGTGCTGACAGCTGACTGAGGGAGATGCTTTGGTTAGGCTTAGGCAATGAAGAAAAGAGTTGGTTAAGTTTAGTAAAAAAGACCAGGTAGAGGTTAGACAGGCTAGAAGCATAATGAACATTATAAGTGATTAATATTAACTATTTGCTTGTTTTGCAGTTAATTATGCACATGATCCGTTTCGACCCCAAAAAGGTTCAATGCGCACTGCGCGCTGGGGGTTTCCCCCAATAGCCTTTTCGGAGTAGCGGGGTCTTTAGAAAAAATAGAAAACCCCGCTATTACGACAGGGTATCCGCGGGGTCTTGAAAAGTATTAAAAGGTAATAAATCAATTTTGGGAAAATTAAGACCCTTAAAAAGTATTAAAAAGTCTTTTCACGACTTTATAAAGTCTTAAATTTTGAAGGGATCCGAGTAGGGAAATGGCACTTGGATGCCAGCCAAGTTGAGCGAGTACTCGAGTACTCGGATATTGTCTACAGCCCTACTAGAAACAAAATCAAACGAGCTGAGGCACATGTCATGACTGTCGTGATTGTAGTTTTTGCTTTTGGGAGTTGAGCAATATTTCTTTTTTGATAGACTTTTCCTTTGATTTATTATCCCAGCCTATATATTTTGAATTCTGTTGTAAGTGGTCTACAGTCTTAATCACAAACTAAAACTGTCAAGTTAAAAGTGTCATTGATGTGAATGGTTACAGCTTGAAGTGGCGGTGAGGTATTAAAAGATATTGATAAGGTCTTGAAAAAGTCTTAAAAAGGTATTTAAATTAACTTCAAGATTCCTGTATATACCCTGTACGATGAATGGAAGTCTATTGTCGGAAAGGCGGGGCTTCGGAAAGGCGGGGTGTAACCCTGTGGACTCACTTTCTTTGGACCACCGCTCTGTCCCGACTCGCACTTTCTGCGGTGGAACTCGCGGAAAGCACCGACAATTGTTCCAATTTGCGGAAAAGTTGCGGTGATTGTACAAAATTGCAAGATCGCACAAAATTCACAGGGATTGGTTGAATTTGCGTTAATAGTTGCGATCGCAACATTGCGAATTCCTGGAGGGACTGATCTGCATGGTAACTGAGGCAGCTCTCCAGGGCAGACTTCTTATGTTTTTGCCACCTTTGGCAATCTGTGTTTGCATTCTCTTCTGTGTGGCCTTTCTCATGTTCAGCATGTTCCAAACAGCTTTGAACGCTTTGGGTCCCATCAGTGAGAATTTCCTGGAGGCCGACAAAGTGAAACCACTACTGGATTTAACCCGTTGACGTTCCAACGGCCCGCCGGCGGGCCGCTGCAGCCCGAATTTGTATCATCCCAGTTTTACTGCACCCACTGCATCCACTGTCTATGTAACCACACACATGCTATACACCACTAGAAAGCTAATTTTCCTGGGATTTGAACGGTGTGCACCACTTTACGATACAATCATGCGGGCTCAGTCAACACTAATGTCAGACTAGTCGCAAACACCAAAAAGTATGCAACTCACCTATGATGCCTCATAATATTCCAGTAGCAGAAGAAACTTCAATAAAAAATGTCATGTTACATCAGCAAGGGTCCAGTAAAAGTAATCCACAAAAAAAAATAGTCCACACAAAGCCTTACGTCCACTAACACACACTCTTCGCTGCACCGAACATAGATATTTTCCGACGGATGCGCATATTTCCCACATGTTATGGACTGTAACTTCAGTTAGCTCGGAGATATTAGCCACATAGCTAAACCAAAACATCTCTGAACTCTAACCTTTTGATGGACATCTCGTTTGCCCCAATAGATGACTGTTTACCCAGTCTACTACATCACAATAGCCAATGAGTCTCTGGTGCGTACCAAAAGTACCGCCCCCATTCTTGAGCCAATCACAGCGCGGTTTAGGGATGACAAAGCGCATCGACTGGCCAATAACTGATACGCCGGTTGCTGGGTAGATTGATTGACGTCTAAACACAGCGAAAGAGTTTGACAGGAGGACTACATCGACTACATCAGGACTGACAGGACTTATCTACTGTAAAATAATATAATAATAAACATGGCGAAAACCAAATACACTGCCAGCGAAGCATTGGAGTTGTGTTGTCGGGAAAGCGACGACGCAGGTGAGTTTGTGTCTGAGGAGGACAGCGATTCACCCTGTGACTCCGAGGCTGAGGAAGAACTGGCTTTCAACAACGACAAGTAAGTTGTACTATTATCATTGTATTTTGGCTTTTGAGCTAATAAGTTAGCCCTTGGTTTTGTTTTGTTTTTCTTTCGTTCAGGGTTTGCTCTTAGCCGTGAGGTTTGTTTTCCTCTTGTTCAGCGATTGATTTAGCCGTGAGTTTTTTTTTTATTTATCGTTCATAGTCGGGAGGGGGGAGGGGGAGGAGGAGCTGTGGACGTGACTGATTTAGCCGTGAGTTTTTCTTTTTTTCTTTCGTTCATAGTCGGGAGGGGGAGGGGGAGCTGTGGACGTGACTGATTAGTCGTGAGTTTTTCTTTTTTTCTTTCGTTCATAGTCGGGAGGGGGAGCTGTGGACGTTGTGTGCTTTTTTCTTTTTCCTTTTTATTGTTTTACCCTCTACTCAATTACAATGGGATTCATGTTATTCT
Source organism: Trachurus japonicus (assembly GCF_045865225.1). Lineage (NCBI taxonomy): Eukaryota > Metazoa > Chordata > Actinopteri > Carangiformes > Carangidae > Trachurus > Trachurus japonicus. Next base: position 30,565,519 of record NC_140914.1, on the reverse strand, counting down.
GCCATAGCTAAACATAGATTTTTGGTTTCAAATAATATACTGGTATACCCTTTGTTCATGTGTGCTCCTGACTCAGCTTTTTTACGGCTTACTCACTGGTTTCTTAGTTTTGTAATTCACATTTCTTTTTTTTGTAATTTACATTTCTTTTTTTTCTTTTTTTATGTAATAGGTCATCAGAGGAAGACTCTGACTCTGCCCCAGATTTAAAAGATAAAACCAAGAAGGCAAGACTGGAGAAGCAGAGCAGCAGCACAGAGGAGGAGGAGCCCCAACCCCAGACTCATCCAAGAGGCCCCTCAGGTAGAGGGAGAGCCAGAGGTGTAAGAAGAGGAAGAGGAAGAGGTAGAGCCAGTAGCAGCAGCAGCAGTCAAGCCCATGGTTCCGCTGTGCCATGGAATGATACCGATATCAAAGACGTCCAGCCCCCAAAGCCCCCCATATTCAAACCCCTACGTCCACCTGGTCCCCAGCTCATCCAAGCTGCCCAATACACTGCACTGCAGCTTTTTCAACTTTTTTTTACACACTCCATGCTACACCACATAATTGACAACACAAATGAATTTGGAAGAATGCACATCTCAACTCCATCTACACCATGGACTGACATCACACTACAGGACATGTATTGTTTTATGTCCATGATTCTGTACATGGGAATTGTGAAGTGCTGTTCGTTTACTGATTATTGGAGAAAGGGGAAACTGTACAGCCTTCCATTCCCAAAGGAAGTGATGACCGGAAAACGATTTCTAATCATATGCCGGGCCCTGCATCTTAGCAGCAGTGCAGAGGATGCTGCTAACGATCAGAAGAGGGGAACAGCAGCCTATGATCGTCTCTGCAAGATCAAGCCTGTTTACACCGAATTGAGGAACGCGTGCAAAACACACTACCAACCCACACAAAACATTTCGGTTGATGAGCGGATGGTTGCGTCAAAGGCCCGCTCTGTGCTAAAACAGTACATGAAAAACAAGCCTGTGCGCTGGGGTTACAAGCTTTTCGTCCTTGCTGATTCAGCAAACGGCTATACGTGGGACTTCTTCATTTATGAAGGAAAGTCAGAAGAAAGAAGCGGGAAAGGACTCAGCTACGATGCGGTGATGCAGCTGGTCAAACCAAACCTCCTGGGCACTGGCTATAAATTGTTTGTCGACAATTTCTACACTAGTCCCATGCTGTTCCGTGATCTCCTCAGCCAAAACATCAGGGCATGTGGGACCATCAGACAAAATAGAATTGGTTTTCCCAAATCAAGAATAAATAATCTGAATTCAAAGTCGCCAAGAGGGAGCATCCGCTGGATAAGGGAGAACTCTCTCCTTTTTGTCCAATGGAGAGATACCAGAGATGTAACGATGTGCTCCACACTGCACACAGCCCATGGAAGTGAGACGGTCCAGCGGCGGGTCAAAGGGGCTGACGGGCAGTGGGCTGTGAAGGCCATCCCTGTTCCTCCAGCAGTGAAGGAGTACAACCAGTATGTGATATTTATTCAAGTATAATTATTTCATGTAGTAATTTGTGTGCTGTACATACTTTGATGTCTTTTTTTCTATTTTTTTCCCCCTGTCCTTTCAGGTTCATGGGAGGGGTGGACCTATCCGATGCCTTGATAGGGTATTACAAGGTTTTGCACAAGACGCAAAAGTGGTACAAGACTTTCTTCTATCACTTCATGGACATTGCGATAGTAAACGCCTTCATCCTTCACAAGGAGCTTTCAAGAGGGAAAGGGGAGACTCCCCTCAACCAGAAGGCTTTCAGGGAGACGTTAGCCTTGGAACTAGCAGAGGCGGGGTCTCCCACCCGAGCAGCAGCTGCAGGACCTGAACCTGGACCTTCTACCGCACAGGCCTCGCATCACATGCCAGTGTACATTTCGGGGCACAGGACCACCGGCCGTCTGAAGTGCAGGCTTTGCCACGCAAAGACACCGGTGAAGTGCAGAACTTGTGATGTGCCTCTGTGCTTCATCCCGGCTCGGGACTGTTATAGTGAGTGGCATGTAAAGTAAACTGTAGCTGGACCTTGTAAATATTTGTAAATAGTTCGATTTGTTGTTTGTTGTGTGGCACTGCTGGCCACTGTTCAACATTTGAGCTTCATACAGTGAGTGGCATGTAAAGTAAACTGTAGCTGGACCTTGTAAATAGTTTGATTTGTTGTTTGTTGTGTGGCACTGCTGGCCACTGTTCAACATTTGAGCTTCATACAGTGAGTGGCATGTAAAGTAAACTGTAGCTGGACCTTGTAAATAATTGTAAATAGTTCGATTTGTTGTTTGTTCTTTGGTGTGGTTCACTAAAAATTGCATTTCACACCATACCAGCTGTTGTACTCTTTTTTTTTACTGCATACACAGTAAAAAGTATGTTTTTATAGGAAAAAAAATATATTTAGGTTCCAGTTACATTTAGTCAAAAGATGCTGAGGGGGGATCTGGATGTGGGATAGGATAGCCCCAAGTGTAACCTTTCATTAGAGTCCAAGATCATGTCTGTGGGTTGAAGTGTTCACGAGTAACAGCCTGTTTTCCAAAGTATGGGAAGTTAGAACTTGGGTGAGCAGGGGTCTCCAAATGGAACACTTTTGGCCCCCTAGTGGCCGCCTGGTGCTATCCTTAGAAAAACAAGTGTAAAATGCTCATTTTTTGTAGAATCATTGTCAAATTTGAACTGTGAATATGTAATACTCCAAATTGCTGTTCTATTGTGTTTTTAGTCCCCACCCCTAATGCTACAGTCTTTTTGAAGGCAAATATTATTGGAAAATAATTCAGGCGGACACAAAATCATTTTTTTTCAGTGTGATCAAACTCCTATTACTCAGTGCCAGTTACACTCAGAGAAATTCTGACAGTTGGGGATAAAGGTAAGACTGTTATCTTTAAAAAGAGGCCAAGATTATGCACATCCTCCAAACAGTTCAAGCACAGCTTCACATTTACTTTGGGTATACTTTTTTTAGGTGTACTAGACAAAAATCTACGGAATTCTACGGAATTCCAAGGGGTTAACAAACACAGAAATGGTTGAGGCACAGGTCACAGTTGCACAGGAGTTTCTGACAAACAAAAGACAGAAAGATCCCTTTCTACACCCGAAATTGGGCTTGGTGCTGATGATCATCAAGTTTATAGAGGCTATTTGTCACCTCAGCTCTCGCTTACGGCCATACCACCCTGAACACGCCCGATCTCGTCTGATCTCGGAAGCTAAGCAGAGGACGGGGTCATCCCTATGTTCCCACAGCCCTATGTTCCCTCAGCCCTATGTTCCCTCATTTCTAACTTTTGTCGTCACTGAAAATTAGGCCCTATGTTCCCTCAGCCCTATGTTCCCTCATTTCTAACTTTTGTTGTCACTGAAAATTAGGCCCTATTCCCACAGCCCTTTGGTCCCACCATTGGTTGGGTTTAGGCAATGAAGAAAGGAGTTGGTTAAGTTAAGTAAAAAGACCAGGTAGAGGCTAGACAGGCCAGATAGACAGAGTCCAGATAGGTAGAGAGAGTCCAGAGGGAACATAGGGCTGAGGGAACATAGGCACGCTCCCAGGAGGACTACATGACTTCATATGTAGTAATGAATTTTACGAAACACAAACATTTCTCAGATTAGAAATGGCTGTAATGTTTTAAAGAAGCTTTCTTAATCTTCATTATTTTACACAAAAAATGTCTACTGTTATTATTACATGTAGGCATGTGTTGTAATACATCACAGGACCAACATTTCTTAATGTTGGTCATTATGCTTAAGTCAAGAAAGTATTTGAATGTGTACAACACAATAAAATATTGCATAATACAAAGGTTATTTGATTTTTATTTTAGCATAATATTACCAGCAGCAGCCAACAGTTCAGCATCACTTAAATAGCCAGGTTCCTGTTGAGACTCGGAAACAGTAGATTCAGCCGTCTTTTCCTTTTTTGATTCTTGTTTCTGCAGAAAATACAATACATCTGTATTACCCAACATCTCACATGAGTTCTTAACCCTTTAACAGGCATTGTAACCGCGCGGTTGAGCTATATTCGCGGTCGAATTGCCATAATAAAACCTCGTCAAAACCATTCTTTGGTCATTTGCCCTCATTCCCCTCCTTGACTAGAGTGTGTAATGCCAATTATATCCAGTGGGTGGCAATGTAGTAAAAAGACAGCCTTGTCAGAAAGTGCCGTCAAAACCGGAAGTTGATCGGTGACCGCGGCAACCAAAAGTTTTGTCCTCCCGTGAGAAGGAAAGTTGAGGTAAGAAAATTTTTTATCGTATTTCACATTCCTAACACCCAAACGATTATATTTTTGTTGAATGGCAGAAACCTGACCATTAAATTAATCTTTGTGGTCTCCTTGAAAAAGTGTGTGACCGCTCGGTTGAGTTGCCCGTATCTCTGCTGCTTGGACACCATGAATGTCTATTATACACATCCCCCCCCCCCGATGCAGATATAGGCTACTGTACGGCTTGTGTTTGTGTTTTTATGGGAAACGTTATGGAATAATATGTTGTTGTTGTTGTTTTAAATAAATTGATGAATTATATTAGCAAATTCTACTGTCTATAATCATTTTATATGAAAAATCTTCAACTTCAGTTGCACAAATGAAAAAATTCCATTGATTCCTAATACCTGTTACATTGAGCCTAAAGTTACCCTTACTGGGCAAGTCAACCGGCCGGTTGACTTGCATTTCTGCCATCTGATTGGGTCAACTGGAAAAAAAAAACTGAAAAGTTGCTAAATGTAGAGCCAGGAACACAATTTTACCAAAAAATAATTTTTTGAAAATGTATTTCTTAGTGTGCCTGTTAAAGGGTTAATATGTCTAAAGTAATTATAGTGTAATGTTAGGTAAATGAGAAAAAAAAAAAATTATTACCTCCAACCTTTTGTCAAGATGACATGTGACAGAAGGGAACTCTCTAACGAACTCCAGCAGTCGCTCCTTTTGCCATTTAAGAAGCTCATTCTTCTCACCCTTCTGGCAATATTCAGAGACCAACCATACCACCCAACCGACATCATTTTCAAGTAGCCATCTGAAAGACTGTCCAGCGTATTTGCCGAATGTGACGACTAACTGGCCTTTCCACATTTCTCCTCCAGATTTCTTGGCAGCAGCCTCCGCCTTTTCAGGATCCAGCCATCCAGGGTCTACAGCTGTGCTGGGGGCCTCAGCCGCAGTCTTAGCTGCATCTGAACACAGCAGCTTGGCCTCTCCCTGCCTATACATAGGAATGCGTGGATACAGATGCTGCTTCAGGTGGGAGTTCAGTTGTTGTTGGAAGGTGAAGCTTTTGCCACACACATCACACTCAATCTCCTTTGGAGCATGAAGCTTCATGTGTCTTGTCAGGTTAGTCCTCTCAGTGAAGGTCTTGTTGCACACACTGCATTCATGTTTCTTTCTCTCCATGTTTAACCTTTACAAAAAAAAAAACAACAACAAATATTTATTAAGTGAATATGAAGCTGTGTCATGTTTTGTCATGTTTTAGATATGTAGCCAGCTCATGTTTTAATAGTAGCTAGGTAATTTGATGAGGTAACTGAGGTCACTAATAGATAGACAATAACTTGTTTCACATTTACAATAGATCATAGATTAAGTGGTGTTGAGAATTACCATATGTGTTATACACCAAAGCAAAGCATCTGGTCTGTCCTCTGGAACAGTCTCAATGTATTTGTGATGTCCATATCAAATAAACAAACTTAACTTAACTAAAGTAAAATGCTGTCATGATGATAAAAGTGATAGGATGTCCAGAAATTCTCACAACAATAAGATGCCAAACTACCGGCAGGTTGTCAGCTACATTGTCAATACAAATTAACAACATACCGGTACCAGCGCTATGTAAACAATAGGATCTTTGAGGCAGAAAGTTGCCGGTTTTCAGAGAATCCTTTCATTCATCAAAAACAGCACCAAGATAGTTAATGTCTGCTTAAATATACAAACAAAAAAAGTTAAAAGTGAATAAAATTAAACTCACCTCAGCGAAATCACGGCTGTAACTACGGCTGTCTCACCGTTAGCAACCGGCATGATGCTGATTGGCTCGTTGAGGGAGACTCTTGATGATTGGTGGGTTGAGCGTAGACCCGCCCAGTGCCCTCAACATGACTCCATGATTGACAGGTTGGCAGGAGAAAAAAAATACAGTATTGTGTAAACAAACATTATAATCATTAGATAGTATCGCATCTAACTTATTATATGAATGAAAAGTTGTCCTTCTTTGTAACTAGTGTTATGGAAGTCAGTGATATTTGTTGGAAATAATGAGAATGAAAACAATATTGGACCTGATACTTGCCACAACAATAATACCAGCGTCTTCTGCTTGTTGAGGCTCTCTAGCAGAACCTGCATGAACAGTGAGACAGATGTTATAATGGTATAATTTTACTTCAGGTAGTAGTAGTAGTAGCCTAGTAGACGCGTCCGGTAACCATGGTAACATATCAACGCGTTCACTGTCACTAACGCCAAACTCCATTAGCGGAACGGAGATAACTACACAGAAAGCTGTAAAAATACTATACCGCTTACTGAAAACTCAAGTTGCCGCAATTATTTACATCTTACACCGTTTTCCGATACTTCGGCGTAGTTTACACAAGACATAAATGAGAGAGAATTGGTTTATGAGCCTGCAAAGTCGTCAATGTGTTGTGTAAATGCAGCGAGGTCGCCATTGAAGTGGACGCTACGTCGCTCATTACAGACCGAACTGCCGCTAGAAAAGCAGGGAAATAAAGAAGACAGTTGAAATACAATATGAAGGAGATGATGTCGGGACGTAACATTAAATGCTGTGTATAACTGCCACGCGATCTACTATTCGGCTTATAAACGGCGCCGTTTCAACACAGATTAATGCATATTTCACTCAAACTGTCCACTGCTGTGTCAGACTGTCATGGCCGCCGTACGAATGTGCCTCGCTCAGCGATTGGTGGGTTGAGCGTTGGCCGGTGCTGAACGGCGCTCAATGATTGGTCGGTTGAGCGATCCGTTTGCTGAACAGAGCTCAACCATTGGTCGCGGTAGGGACTTGGAAGGCAGAACGCCTGGGAATACCGGGTGCTGTAAGCTTTTTCACTTTTTCACAGCACCGACTGCTCTTTGTCTCATTCATGAAATAGCCTACTTCTTTTCTATTCTTTTAAATAGCCTAGTCTTGCTGTCAACCTGTCTGCACTGTGGCCAGCACCACTCAGAAAGCAAAAACAATACTTTTATGTTATAACCCTGTAATAATGACAGTAGACACAAGCTAAGCAAAAAGGAAAGAAAGAACAAACCAAAGACAGAAAGATCCCTTTCTACACCCGGAATTGGGCTTGGTGCTGATGATCATCAAGTTTATAGAGGCTATTTGTCACCTCAGCTCTCGCTTACGGCCATACCACCCTGAACACGCCCGATCTCGTCTGATCTCGGAAGCTAAGCAGGGTCGGGCCCGGTCAGTACTTGGATGGGAGACCGCCTGGGAATACCGGGTGCTGTAAGCTTTTTCACTTTTTCACAGCACCGACTGCTCTTTGTCTCATTCATGAAATAGCCTACTTCTTTTCTATTCTTTTAAATAGCCTAGTCTTGCTGTCAACCTGTCTGCACTGTGGCCAGCACCACTCAGAAAGCAAAAACAATACTTTTATACCCTGTAATAATGACAGTAGACACAAGCTAAGCAAAAAGGAAAGCAAAAAGGAAAGAAAGAACGAACCAAAGACAGAAAGATCCCTTTCTACGCCCGGAATTGGGCTTGGTGCTGATGATCATCAAGTTTATAGAGGCTATTTGTCACCTCAGCTCTCGCTTACGGCCATACCACCCTGAACACGCCCGATCTCGTCTGATCTCGGAAGCTAAGCAGGGTCGGGCCCGGTCAGTACTTGGATGGGAGACCGCCTGGGAATACCGGGTGCTGTAAGCTTTTTCACTTTTTCACAGCACCGACTGCTCTTTGTCTCATTCATGAAATAGCCTACTTCTTTTCTATTCTTTTAAATAGCCTAGTCTTGCTGTCAACCTGTCTGCACTGTGGCCAGCACCACTCAGAAAGCAAAAACAATACTTTTATGTTATAACCCTGTAATAATGACAGTAGACACAAGCTAAGCAAAAAGGAAAGAAAGAACGAACCAAGGACAGAAAGATCCCTTTCTACACCCGGAATTGGGCTTGGTGCTGATGATCATCAAGTTTATAGAGGCTATTTGTCACCTCAGCTCTCGCTTATGGCCATACCACCCTGAACACGCCCGATCTCGTCTGATCTCGGAAGCTAAGCAGGGTCGGGCCCGGTCAGTACTTGGATGGGAGACCGCCTGGGAATACCGGGTGCTGTAAGCTTTTTCACTTTTTCACAGCACCGACTGCTCTTTGTCTCATTCATGAAATAGCCTACTTCTTTTCTATTCTTTTAAATAGCCTAGTCTTGCTGTCAACCTGTCTGCACTGTGGCCAGCACCACTCAGAAAGCAAAAACAATACTTTTATACCCTGTAATAATGACAGTAGACACAAGCTAAGCAAAAAGGAAAGCAAAAAGGAAAGAAAGAACGAACCAAAGACAGAAAGATCCCTTTCTACACCCGGAATTGGGCTTGGTGCTGATGATCATCAAGTTTATAGAGGCTATTTGTCACCTCAGCTCTCGCTTACGGCCATACCACCCTGAACACGCCCAATCTCGTCTGATCTCGGAACCTAAGCAGGGTCGAGCCCGGTCAGTACTTGGATGGGAGACCGCCTGGGAATACCGGGTGCTGTAAGCTTTTTCACTTTTTCACAGCACCGACTGCTCTTTGTCTCATTCATGAAATAGCCTACTTCTTTTCTATTCTTTTAAATAGCCTAGTCTTGCTGTCAACCTGTCTGCACTGTGGCCAGCACCACTCAGAAAGCAAAAACAATACTTTTATGTTATAACCCTGTAATAATGACAGTAGACACAAGCTAAGCAAAAAGGAAAGAAAGAACGAACCAAAGACAGAAAGATCCCTTTCTACACCCGGAATTGGGCTTGGTGCTGATGATCATCAAGTTTATAGAGGCTATTTGTCACCTCAGCTCTCGCTTACGGCCATACCACCCTGAACACGCCCGATCTCGTCTGATCTCGGAAGCTAAGCAGGGTCGGGCCCGGTCAGTACTTGGATGGGAGACCGCCTGGGAATACCGGGTGCTGTAAGCTTTTTCACTTTTTCACAGCACCGACTGCTCTTTGTCTCATTCATGAAATAGCCTACTTCTTTTCTATTCTTTTAAATAGCCTAGTCTTGCTGTCAACCTGTCTGCACTGTGGCCAGCACCACTCAGAAAGCAAAAACAATACTTTTATACCCTGTAATAATGACAGTAGACACAAGCTAAGCAAAAAGGAAAGCAAAAAGGAAAGAAAGAACGAACCAAAGACAGAAAGATCCCTTTCTACGCCCGGAATTGGGCTTGGTGCTGATGATCATCAAGTTTATAGAGGCTATTTGTCACCTCAGCTCTCGCTTACGGCCATACCACCCTGAACACGCCCGATCTCGTCTGATCTTGGAAGCTAAGCAGGGTCGGGCCCGGTCAGTACTTGGATGGGAGACCGCCTGGGAATACCGGGTGCTGTAAGCTTTTTCACTTTTTTCACAGCACCGACTGCTCTTTGTCTCATTCATGAAATAGCCTACTTCTTTTCTATTCTTTTAAATAGCCTAGTCTTGCTGTCAACCTGTCTGCACTGTGGCCAGCACCACTCAGAAAGCAAAAACAATACTTTTATGTTATAACCCTGTAATAATGACAGTAGACACAAGCTAAGCAAAAAGGAAAGAAAGAACGAACCAAGGACAGAAAGATCCCTTTCTACACCCGGAATTGGGCTTGGTGCTGATGATCATCAAGTTTATAGAGGCTATTTGTCACCTCAGCTCTCGCTTACGGCCATACCACCCTGAACACGCCCGATCTCGTCTGATCTCGGAAGCTAAGCAGGGTCGGGCCCGGTCAGTACTTGGATGGGAGACCGCCTGGGAATACCGGGTGCTGTAAGCTTTTTCACTTTTTCACAGCACCGACTGCTCTTTGTCTCATTCATGAAATAGCCTACTTCTTTTCTATTCTTTTAAATAGCCTAGTCTTGCTGTCAACCTGTCTGCACTGTGGCCAGCACCACTCAGAAAGCAAAAACAATACTTTTATGTTTTAACCCTGTAATAATGACAGTAGACACAAGCTAAGCAAAAAGGAAAGAAAGAACAAACCAAAGACAGAAAGATCCCTTTCTACACCCGGAATTGGGCTTGGTGCTGATGATCATCAAGTTTATAGAGGCTATTTGTCACCTCAGCTCTCGCTTACGGCCATACCACCCTGAACACGCCCGATCTCGTCTGATCTCGGAAGCTAAGCAGGGTCGGGCCCGGTCAGTACTTGGATGGGAGACCGCCTGGGAATACCGGGTGCTGTAAGCTTTTTCACTTTTTCACAGCACCGACTGCTCTTTGTCTCATTCATGAAATAGCCTACTTCTTTTCTATTCTTTTAAATAGCCTAGTCTTGCTGTCAACCTGTCTGCACTGTGGCCAGCACCACTCAGAAAGCAAAAACAATACTTTTATACCCTGTAATAATGACAGTAGACACAAGCTAAGCAAAAAGGAAAGCAAAAAGGAAAGAAAGAACGAACCAAAGACAGAAAGATCCCTTTCTACACCCGGAATTGGGCTTGGTGCTGATGATCATCAAGTTTATAGAGGCTATTTGTCACCTCAGCTCTCGCTTACGGCCATACCACCCTGAACACGCCCGATCTCGTCTGATCTCGGAACCTAAGCAGGGTCGAGCCCGGTCAGTACTTGGATGGGAGACCGCCTGGGAATACCGGGTGCTGTAAGCTTTTTCACTTTTTCACAGCACCGACTGCTCTTTGTCTCATTCATGAAATAGCCTACTTCTTTTCTATTCTTTTAAATAGCCTAGTCTTGCTGTCAACCTGTCTGCACTGTGGCCAGCACCACTCAGAAAGCAAAAACAATACTTTTATGTTATAACCCTGTAATAATGACAGTAGACACAAGCTAAGCAAAAAGGAAAGAAAGAACAAACCAAAGACAGAAAGATCCCTTTCTACACCCGGAATTGGGCTTGGTGCTGATGATCATCAAGTTTATAGAGGCTATTTGTCACCTCAGCTCTCGCTTACGGCCATACCACCCTGAACACGCCCGATCTCGTCTGATCTCGGAAGCTAAGCAGGGTCGGGCCCGGTCAGTACTTGGATGGGAGACCGCCTGGGAATACCGGGTGCTGTAAGCTTTTTCACTTTTTCACAGCACCGACTGCTCTTTGTCTCATTCATGAAATAGCCTACTTCTTTTCTATTCTTTTAAATAGCCTAGTCTTGCTGTCAACCTGTCTGCACTGTGGCCAGCACCACTCAGAAAGCAAAAACAATACTTTTATACCCTGTAATAATGACAGTAGACACAAGCTAAGCAAAAAGGAAAGAAAGAACGAACCAAAGACAGAAAGATCCCTTTCTACACCCAGAATTGGGCTTGGTGCTGATGATCATCAAGTTTATAGAGGCTATTTGTCACCTCAGCTCTCGCTTACGGCCATACCACCCTGAACACGCCCGATCTCGTCTGATCTCGGAAGCTAAGCAGGGTCGGGCCCGGTCAGTACTTGGATGGGAGACCGCCTGGGAATACCGGGTGCTGTAAGCTTTTTCACTTTTTCACAGCACCGACTGCTCTTTGTCTCATTCATGAAATAGCCTACTTCTTTTCTATTCTTTTAAATAGCCTAGTCTTGCTGTCAACCTGTCTGCACTGTGGCCAGCACCACTCAGAAAGCAAAAACAATACTTTTATACCCTGTAATAATGACAGTAGACACAAGCTAAGCAAAAAGGAAAGCAAAAAGGAAAGAAAGAACGAACCAAAGACAGAAAGATCCCTTTCTACACCCGGAATTGGGCTTGGTGCTGATGATCATCAAGTTTATAGAGGCTATTTGTCACCTCAGCTCTCGCTTACGGCCATACCACCCTGAACACGCCCGATCTCGTCTGATCTCGGAAGCTAAGCAGGGTCGGGCCCGGTCAGTACTTGGATGGGAGACCGCCTGGGAATACCGGGTGCTGTAAGCTTTTTCACTTTTTCACAGCACCGACTGCTCTTTGTCTCATTCATGAAATAGCCTACTTCTTTTCTATTCTTTTAAATAGCCTAGTCTTGCTGTCAACCTGTCTGCACTGTGGCCAGCACCACTCAGAAAGCAAAAACAATACTTTTATACCCTGTAATAATGACAGTAGACACAAGCTAAGCAAAAAGGAAAGCAAAAGGAAAGAAAGAACGAACCAAAGACAGAAAGATCCCTTTCTACACCCGGAATTGGGCTTGGTGCTGATGATCATCAAGTTTATAGAGGCTATTTGTCACCTCAGCTCTCGCTTACGGCCATACCACCCTGAACACGCCCGATCTCGTCTGATCTCGGAAGCTAAGCAGGGTCGGGCCCGGTC